>NW_008237226.1:2932493-2944304 GCF_000691975.1 Corvus brachyrhynchos | reverse complement strand
TCTTTCCCTGCACCTGCTGCTGCTCTAAGCTTTCATATGTTGAAATATTCCACTAAGATCCAAACCGCTGTCAACACACTCCTACATAAGCATTCAAGAATGACTACCTAAAAAGACTACCTCACTTTTTGTTATATTAAATAAAGACAGTATGCAAGAGAAATAAAATCATGACAGAGGTTAGCAAGGCAAAACACATCCATGATAGAGTATGTATTTATAAAGGATCGTTTTAATTTTATCTTCTACCACCCAGCAAATCTGTAACTGTTATAGACATTTATTCAGATCTAGCAAGATGCACAGACTTGTTAGCAGAGATGAAAAAGTGGCTGATCACGTCCTTCACTCACTCATCCCAGAGGGCGTTCAGCCAAGCATGTATCGGAAAAAATTGCCCATACTATCCTCTTAATACAATTATAAATAATGGTGCCTGAGACAGAGATACAAAGCTGTACCGAGAAAAGCATCGCTTTTAAGCCTTCCCCTACCTTTTCCCTGGTATTTACAAACCGCAGGCAGTACTGCTGGGGAATCTCACCAGGGTGGCTGCCGAGAGGTCTCATGTGGCGTTCCCAGCTTCCCACCGCCTCCCTCTGCCTGGATGTTAAGCATTCCCGAGAAAACCCACCCTGACATGCACAGAATGAATCCTGCTCAAGTTGGAAGCATGTGATAACTAGGCTTCAGGTTGAAACAGGAAACCCCAGCACCCAGTTAATCCCAGAGATTTAAACAAGCCCCATCTTACCGTTTTGCTGTTGCCCAGATCAGGTCAGATTCACCTGCAACTCTTTGGCATCTCTCTAGCAATGTTAGTGTTTGCAGTCAGGCCGGGCTCATTCAGCAACTGAATTCACAACATCTTTCTGCACTAGCAAGCTGAAATGGTACGGCTGTACTACAGCTAAGAAAGGGGGAAATCTAAAGCAGCAAACAAAGAAATCCCTCAAGACAGGGTAATCCCAGTGGAGTAGAATATAAAAGGTACAGATGAGCACTGAGGGTACACTATTTCTCTGTCTAAATTTCATCAGCAATACTATGCTCTTTCTAAAAAGATTTTTTTTTTTTAATATATGATGGACTTGCCTGTGGAGTTCCCAGAAAGGCAGAGTACCCAGGCTCTGCAGCAGCATTGCAGCCAAAGTAACCATGCATATGCTATCTAGGCAATTTACAGCAGTCTTTTTGAAAAGATATTGATTTACAATGTAGCACTGCCTCAACCCAACACAGTACTGCAGCCAAAATAGCTAATGGTGATTTCACAGGAATTAAGGGGAAAAACTCAACATTCAATCAAAGGATGAAACTAATCATTCCCAATTCAATTTGTCCCAGTACTGAAAGATAGCAGCAAGTTCTAGAGTGACAAAATGACATTATAGAAATAATCTATGGGGACCTGGAAACAAGCACTATGAATACCATAGCCAGTTTTATATAAACAATAAATATTAAAAAGCATTTAAAATTTATTGAGTCAAAATATGAACTCTCAAGTTAGTTTCAGCATTTTAAGGATGAAACTTAGTATTTAATTTATGAAGGTACAAAATACACAAAGCTGTGAGTAAGCAATAGACACCTACTCCGTGCTGGGAATCCACTACTCAGCCCAAGCAAGCTTGAGTGTGGTAGGAGGGAAAAGAGGGCAGCAGGAGCAAACCCTGGCAAACCCTCAGGGAGGGCTTCTCTAGAAAGGAGGCAGTGCATCTTCTCCATCTCCTACTCCTACAGCAACCCCTGCTGGTCTGTGCTTCAGATGGCTCCTGGCTTCCCAGAAACCTCCTGGGGTTGGGGGAGCATTGGGCAGACTATACTAGGACAGGGAACAGTAATGTGTACATCAGCGAAACCTTCAGGAGGAAACGCATGCAGCTCAGCTGAGATGACATCTTCAACACCCTGAAATGTTATTCATTTTTATGTAATGATGACGTACAATGAACTAGCAGGCAAAACACAGCCCTGGCTCACAACCCGGGCAGCTCCAGTGACCCTCACCACAGAACCATTGGAAATCAGCTCCCTTTTAGAGTTCCACTTTGAAGAAAGCAGAGTGTGTTTAAACTCAACTCATTTGCTCAAGTCCCGCCATAGTCTCCAAGACTTACACATGTTGGCATACTTCTCAACTCCAGGCTCACATGTGAACCTAGCATCAGTGGCTCCAGTGACATATAAAACTTGAATGCATAAGCAAATTCTATAAGATGCTTCCAAAATTATGTAGTAGTTATCTTTTCCCCTCATCTATTTCCCAGCCTTAGTCACAGGGGCATCTCCAGACTTCTCAGGTTGTTAACTTGGTTTCCAAGCAGATAGAAGGCTTCACATCTCCTGAAAAAATATGACTTCCAGTCTCTTGAACAAAATTTTCTTCTCCTCTCTCTTGAGTGTGAGGCTCAGAAGAAAACACGAATAAGAGCTTCCAGTTGAAATTACAAGAAAATACTTTCACAATGTTTACATTTCTTGGCCTTATTCTGTCAACAACAAATTTGTCTGAGGCTGAGGGAGAACAGAACAGAAGGATGCTCAGGAAAAAGAAAAAAAGATAGTGAGTAAGCACCTGCAGAGACCAATATGTGCCAAAAGACAGGCACCATGTTAAGGGAAAAGTGGTGGATGGCCATGAGAAAAGGAAACACAATAGGCAAAAAAGGCAAGCCAGAGAAACAGGGAACTGGATTCTGGAAGCAAACAAGGTGTCAGGCCAAGGCACAGAGACTGAAAGCAAGACAAATAGCCTACAAAGTTATAGAATCACAGAATATTCTGAGTTGGAAAGGACCCACAAGGATCACTGAAGTCCAGCTCCTGACCCTGCACAGGACCATCCCCAAGAATCACACCACGTGTCTGACAGTGTTGTCCAAATGCTTCTTGAACTTTTCCAGGCTTGATGCTGTGGCCACTTCCCTGGGGACCCTGTTCTAGTGTCCAACCACCCTCTGGCTGAAGAACCTTTTCTTCAACCTAAACCACTCCAACACAGCTTAATGCCCTTCCTTTGGGTCCTGTCACTTCCTTTGGGTCATGAGAGAAAAGATCAGCACCTGACTCTCTGCTTCCCCTTGTGAGGAAGTTGTAGACTGTCATGAGGTCTCCCCTCAGTCTCTTCTCCAGGCTGAACAGACCAAGCAACCTCAACCACTCCTCATACGGCTTCCCCCTAGGTTGTTCACCATCTCTATGGTTCTCCTTTAGACATTCTCTAGTACCTTTATATCCTTCTTATACTGTGGCACCCAAAACTGCCCCCAGCACTCAAGGTGAGGCTGCCCCAGTGCAGAGCAGAGCTGGACAATCCCCTCCCTTGCCCAGCTGGTGATGCTGTGCCTGATGCCCCCCAGGACACGGCTGGCCCTCCTGGCTGCCAGGGCATTGCTGATTCATGTTCAATTTGCCATCGACCAGGATCCCCAGGTCCCTTTCTGCAGGGCTGCTTTCCAGTCATTCTCCAGTCTGTCCATACTTGATTGACCCACTCAAGGTGCAAAACCTGGCACTCCCCCTTGTTAAACATACAGTTGGTTATTGCCAAGGTGTCTTAATTTGTCTAAATCTCTCTCTGCAGGGCCTCTCTATAGTGAAATACAACTTACAGAAACCTTCCATATTTAAAAGTTAATTATTTTTACTTCATCGAAAAAATTGGAAAAAAAAAATTCATTTATTGCATTAAAGCCCTTCTCGTTGCCTTTGTCTCTGACCTTCCTCAAAAGATCCAATTCCAAGTGGGTTTTGGCTTTTGTAAGTGCATACTTGGAAGATGTATCTGTATTCCTTCCCAGTTACTTGTTCTCAAATCCATCTTCTATATAATTCCTTTTTAATTTTGAGTCTTGTTAGGAAGCCTTTGTTCATCCATGCAGGCTTCCCAGCATTTTTGCTTGACTCCCTACTATTCTTATCCCCCTCCTTCTCCTGTGCTAGCCCCACCCCTTGCCCTACTCCGAACCCCATCTGCAGACTGTGGTTGAACATAACTTGGCTAGAGCACAAATATGTGCTCTGCTGCTGCCCATGGTACAACAGAGAGGACTGGGAAACCTGGCTGGAAGGCAAATGCTATCTAGAATTAAGAATGGAATTGATGGAACACACAAAGACCCCTGTAAGCATGGGACTGGTTTGTTTTCCAGGGGGGCGGGAGAGTAACCAACCTCAAAAATAGTTTCAATACAATAACTAAAAAAAAAGTCAAATAACTATGGAGTTGGATTCAGATTTTAAAACTCTCCATGGAAGCCAGCTGCAAATACAAGTTTCATATTATCAGTACTTTAAGTCCTGCCAACACTTTCATCCCAGGGCAGACTGCAAAATGCTATGTGGCACTTGGGAACAGTTCTTCACATATAAGGAGGTGTCTTTGGAGATTTTCAAGACAAAGGCAAATTGCTACACTTAAAAAAGAGAGATTACACAATGTCATAGCTCTGATGTACCATTAATTAAAAATGCAAACCATCATTTATTAATATGGCATAGTAAAAAAATGCCAGTAGCTACCTTTGTTCTGTGTGGTCTTACTACACACTAATAAAATGAACTTTTAAGTACTGTCCTATTTTCATTAGTCAATGATTATATTGAATCATCTGAGAGGAGGGGAAACCGAGCAAGGGAGAAAGGCAGCTAACATTTCCCTCCTCTCCAAGAAGTAATAACCAAATGCAGTAATTAGTAAAAGTTTCATACATCCATACGAGCCCATTTTCTCCTCATAGAAGAAAATGCGTGGCTAAGGAGAACCACTGCTTCTCAACACAAACATTTCCATTTTGACAACTGCAGACTGAATATACAAGCAAAAAATAAACACTTTTGAAAATTTACTCACTTGTGAGAGTCATATAGACATCTAGCCAGACACTTCACAAGCCACAGATAATATTTCATGAAGAAATTGTTTAACAAGATGCTTAAGGAGTTGTGTCCAGAAACTCAGTGCTGGATGGGACACCTGTCCAAGTCCAGTTCAGATCCTTCCGATCATAGGTGATGATAAAACATAACCCCCTTCCCTAAATTGAGAAGTTTGAGTTTAGTTTGAGTTAGAATACAGAGAGTACAAGAAGGCATGACCTTAATAAAACAATCCAGCAGCAATACAAATGTATTGAACGCAAAGAAAATAATTTTTATCTTAAGATGGCAAGTGAAGCAGTGGATAATATTTCACAACGGAATGCATGACAAGTTATTCAAAGTACAACATGCTGTTAAACTTGCTTTGCAATAACAATATTTAAACTATACCAGATGCACTATATGGTATGGTGGAATTTCATTTAAAAAGTCACTGTCTGAAATAAAATGCCATGCAACGTTGCCAATTAGCTTTGCAACTTTTAAGACCAAAAAAGAGATTTTGTGGGTTTAGGGACTGATTCCAGATAGAGTTTGCATTACAAAGAACATTGAAACCACAAACTCAAAGGAAACAACAGCAACATAGAGAATACTGTGTAATGATTTTAAACAAAATACTTCAAATTGGTCCAGATATATTTTCAGCTCTGTCTTTGCGTATAACAGGTTAATTTAATTACTTTAGGCAATTATGCTCTTTCTGTGCCATAGGAAAACCTAACTCCAACATTCCTATCAGAGCCATATCTTCCAGTGAATACTAATACAGTTACACTGAAGCTGGTTTTATTTGTTATTGATACTTCTGTGTTCCTTGCTATGGTTGCAAAAATCTCATATAAATAAAATATTTCAGACTACAATATATTGGTGCAGTGTATTCATGATAAGAACTTAAATTTTATTATTTTATCTTGATTTAGGATTTCCCTTTAGGAAAGTCAAATATTATTTTCTAAGCCTCCATTTTTTTCTTTGTTTTAAGGCCTTAGTTAAAGGTTTTGTACAAGCGCTATTCTAAAGAATTATGTTAACCTCTGATTATTAGTCCAAAGCACTTAAAGAAAGCACATGCAAAGGCCAGAGGCAATCAGATCTGCAGCATGATCAGCAGTTAATATACACAGATACCAAGTGTAGAACTCAATCAAAATATGGAATTTTGTGGTAATTCTACTTTTAAGAAAGCAGATCTGTGGGGTTTCCCACTGGCAATCCAAAATGGGACTCCAGCATACCTCCACCTTCAATAATAAGGCATGCCTTGCTACATGAAAACAAATAAATAGTTTTCTCTCAGTCATGTCTCACTCATGCTTGCAAAAAAAATCACAACTATTAACACACAGACAGAATTCTGAGCTAGTGCTGTGTTCATGCCTTTATAATACATTAAAATAGCACTGAAAAAAAGGTCTATTTGGAAAGAATATGAAGCCTATACCAAGTGTCAGGTAAAATAACATGCATCTTGTTTGCCTAAATTCCTCATCCCCAACTTGCAAGACAGTAACTGATAGCAGCATTATTAATCTTCAATCATACAGTTACATGTGCTGCCAATATTAGTAACATTTCACTACTGAAATGAAGGTGACTTTGTAGCACATAAATAAAATTCTAGGCAGAATTATGCACCATAATTCCCATGACTTTTGATGTACCTGTATATATACACAATCTCAGTCTTAATATTACTAATACATTGTGTAAGAAGCACCACAACCTAGAATACCTAGGAAGACATTTAAATCAACATCTCAGTCAATAATTGTTAAAAAACACCACAGAGAACTCAAACAGTGTAAAATTAAAACGTATGCTCTGTGATTGGAAGATGATAACAATCAGCAAGATGACTTAGTGGAGTAGCTTTAATTAAACTAACCTATCTACTATGACAAACATACATAACAAAAAAACCACTGTGCTGGTTTGAAAGTAAACCAGCCGACGAAATGAACCCCACACAAATACCTTGAAAGAGATTTCAGGTCGGAGTTACAATTTAATAGAAAGATTACAGTAAATGCAATGATACAGAAAACCTGGCTTAAACCCACAAAGCCAGAGTATAACCTGGCACCTTGTTGGTCAGGATGGTGGCTGCAGTCTGTTTAAGCGGTGGTCCTATGGAAAGTCTGGTCCTCTTGTGGAAGTTTGGGTCCTCCTCTGCATCTGTCCAGTCGTGGCAGCGGCAAGGAGAGACCGCAGCAGGACTGAGGAGGCAGGACCGGAGCTGGCCCACAAGAAGCAGCCAGGATATTGGCAGCGGCAGCGGCAGCAGCAGGAGGAAGCTCTTTCTTTCTGGGAGAAAGCTCTCTATATCACCATCCACCTCCTGTCCTCCAAAACCCATGCCGCTGTAATAGCAAATGCACCATGAGCAGGTAAATCCTACAGAGACCACTGAGGCAGCTGAGTCCAGCACACTCTAGAAGGTATTTTTAAGCTTGGCTCCCACAAGCACGAGAATCTCTCCAATCTCTTTTTGGCAATTCTCTATGTCCTTGGAGACATCACACCAGAGGTCTCCGAGGTGAGGTTTGGCATTCCCACAGCACTTCCTCACCTCTTCTTGTTGTTCCTCTGTGCTGTGCTGGATCTCAAATTTGTAGAAGAAAGCGCAGGCACCCCCCAGGTCAGTCTATCTTCACTGTCCAGTAGAACCACACTCTGGCCTTGGTTATTTTACACTCCCTCCAGAACAGCTTGGCCACAGCCAGCAGGACATGTGGGTCTTGTTCACACTTCCGAGAGCATTCACACTCCTGGTCTTCTGTTGTGGCCGCACTTCAAGGAAAATTGCTTCTGACCAGAGGATTCCTGAGTTGGGGCACTCTTGCAGTACCTTGGCCATCAGTGTGTTTGCAATGTTCTTCAGCCCAGATCTGTATTCCAACTGCACAAACTCCAACCAGAGATCTGGATTCTTTGGATTCTTCAGGCGAGACTTTTCCAAGATGGCTCTTGCTCTAGTCAACTGCCTGACCTTCTCCTCCAGCCTGGACAGTAAAAGCCACAGGGGTATGGAACTGGGGGCACTTCTTCAACCCTTGATTATAAGCCTCCTGTGCTTCCTCTACCAGCTCTTTGTGCTCCTCATTTTATCCTTTCATAATCCACAATTTGAGGAAGTCCTCATAGTGCTTCAAGCCTTCCTCACAGAGCTCCTGGACTGCAGTAATGTTCCCAAGCACCCATTCCAACTTCACAGGTTTCATGAAGACCCTTGCTGTGGGGGCACTGCTGTGAGCCTTTGCCAACAGTCTCCTTGCTCTTTCATATTCACTGCTCTCTGACTCAAGCTTCATAGCAGCCAGCCAGATATCCTCACTGTTAGGGTTGCCCTGGAAAGCCAGGGCCAAGATGCTTCTGGCTGCTGGCACATCTCCCACTGGCCATTTAGATTTAGCTCCCATGAGCCACAGCACTTCTGCTTTGGGACGGTGAGCAACAGCTCTCTGCAAAAGAGCCTTCAAGGATTCTCTGGTTCCAGGGTTCTTCACAAAGTAGGCTGCTTTCAGCCACACACTCTTCTTGCTTGGGAAAACTTGCCAGACATAGACATAAATGGCTCGGGCACACTCCAGAGCACTATGAGCAACACAACTCTCTGCATCTTCCATCCAGTTGTGTTTCTGATCTTCTTCCTCGATCCCAATCCCAATCACAGCTCGCATGATTGCCTGGCATGTAGCCACACTTACAGCTTTACCACATTACTCAGCATCTTGTATCTGGTGCTCCCTGTTGAGTTTCACACTGTTAGACCTAAGAGATGTGATGTCTCTGTAAATTATTTTCTCCACCATCTGGGTGTTTCCATTGGCTTCCTCCAGTTTGGCAGCATTAATGCAGATGTGACAATCCATCAGGATACTCTCCTGGGCTTTGTTAAGGACTTTATGAGCATTTTAATATGTCTCCAGACTTCCCAGCACCAGCCACAGTTCAGCACTGGTTGGACAGCACTCCACAGCATGGCTCAGCATGACCCTGGCATCCTCAGGTTGCTCCAGCTCCATGGCTGCTTTCCACAAATGTAGCAAGTTTGGAACACGCTCAAGGGCTTTCCTAAGCACACGTTTCTTGGCATGGATATCCATCTCCTGGAGTAGCTCTGCTACTCTGATACAGATCCAGAAAGACTGTGGAAGGTTCCGGACAGCCTGGGCCACAACAGCCTTGGCTGCATCTCCAGGCTGTAGCCAAGCAGCTTCCAACCAAACATCTTCAGTTTTAGGGCACATCTCTGTTCCTTTCATGATGCGCTTTCGAGCCATCTGGAGTTTTCCAGTGACCTCCTCCAGTTGGGCTGATGCTATCCAGGCTGGTGGATGATGAGGATTGGTCTCTTGGACAGATTTAAGGAATAAACAGGCTTTTTTGATATCATCAGTATCTCCTCTGCATGTGGGAATCATGGAATTCAAGTCTGTCAAATATCCTTTTGGGTCCACTACAGTCTGGCCACTCACAGAGTCTGACATCTGGTTTAGCCTCATATCTATCCAGGTGCTCCTGGCTTGGCCAATATTCCTCATATCCAATTCACCTGTCCCAAGAGTCATCAAGCCTGGTGTCATTCTTCCTGGGTATGGTATATTCAATCCCCCTGGATATGGACTATTCAATCCACCAAACTGTGTCTGGTGTGGGTCCATGGAAGTATGATTCTCCCTGTAAATGCTGACTGTAAATGCTTTGCAAAGAAGCTGTCAGGGGCAGGAGTCAGCTTCTTGTTCCAAGGATTCCTCTGATGCTTGTTCCTGGCATCACCAACCTCTGGAATACTCAGCCACTCCTCCTCAGTAACCTCTGCTAACTTCCGTTTCAAGTCTGAGAACTGCTGCTGAGTTTTAGGTTGTTCCATATGGTATTTTCCTACTTCCTCTTTTTCTTTTTGTTCTCTTCTTTCTTTTCTGTGTTCATCCATCCTGTTATCCAAAGCTGCATCAATAGCATCTGCTTCCTCATCGTCTTTTTCATAGGGGCCGCTTGAGAACAGGCTCCCAGCACAGCCATTGAACTCATCATAATTGGTGTCATTCAAGTTCTCATCTTCATCATCCACTATCTGGTTCTGCTTCATCTGGTCCCCCACAGTTCTCTTCCCCAGCAGGGCGTCCACAGGGTCATTGGCATCACAGGGTCATTGGCATCACAGGCAGGGCTGATGTCAGAGCGCGTGGTGAAACCTGTGGCTCCGCGGCCCAGCCCTGGTATGGAGCCCAGCGGTGTGGGCACACCCAGGAACAGCCTTGTCTTGTGGCGGTGGTGTTCCAAGTCTCCAAAGCGCCCAGTTTATACATGGTCAGGTTCAGGCAGGAATGTCCAGTGCCTCCCCCAGAGTGGGGAATTTCACAATGGAATGATGTAATCCTGTGAGTCATAGGATATTTTTGGGAGTCCTTGATGGCGTAGGTCATTACAGCTGCCCAGTGGGGCTGTTGAGCCATTATGGCCCATTGGCAGAGATGACCCCCTTAGTCTGGGTGTAGTTATCATGTCTGAGTCAATTTGTGAGACAAAGAAACTCTACCTTGCCATGCAGGGTTTGCTTCTTTCCCTTATCAAATACCCAGCTTGTAGCCTGCGGGTTGTGTGTGCACTGGGCAGCTGCTGCAAACAACCCACCATTAACAGTTCATCAGGAATAATGCAGATGGGAGTAGAATACATACTTTGGTTACACCTCACATTGTAACCCAGGACACCCACAGAGCTGACAGTGCTCCTGCTTGCAATCCAAAAAACAATAAATAAAAAAAAAAAGCTAACCAGGAAAGGACTAATATTTCTGTGACACAGATTTTAATGATGAATACTAGAGACAGAGTTTACAAAAGTTTGCCTTTAGGGACAGTTATAAAGAATTAACAATAGCTTTTTAATATCTACCAGTATGAATCTCAGGGATGAATCCCTGAAAATGTTTCATTTTTGAGTTAAATATATTGCTACGGCTGATCTCGTAGAGTGACAAGGCTCAGGGATATCCTTTTTCAAAGTCATCCACAGTGTTTTAGCTAGGAGAAGAAAGCTTTCTATAAATGAATTAGAAATTAACACAAAACGGTGAGTTCGCCTTCATCTCTTTCTTAAGTTTAAATATATCAAAATGCTCATTTTCTTTGAAAGCACTGGATTTTAGCCTCCCTTCATTTTCACTTTGAGATACTCAGATGAGAGGCTTTGGTTTAGGGTCCATATTGGGACCAGTGTTATTTAATATCTTCACTAATGACATGGATGAAGGGATCAAGTGTACCATCAGCAAATTTGCTCATGACACCAAGCTGAGTGGTGCAGTTGACACACCTGAAGGATGGAATGCCCTCCAGAGGAACCTGGACAAGGAGAAGTGACCCTCCATATTGGGACCAGTGTTATTTAATATCTTCACTAATGACATGGATGAAGGGATCAAGTGTACCATCAGCAAATTTGCTCATGACACCAAGCTGAGTGGTGCAGTTGACACACCTGAAGGATGGAATGCCCTCCAGAGGAACCTGGACAAGCTTGAGAAGTCACCAATGGGAATCTCACGCAGTTTAACACAATCAAGTGCAAGGTGCTGCACCTGGGCTGGGATAAGGCCCAGTATCCATCCAGACTGGGGGATGAAGGGATGTGGAGCAGCCCTGCCCAGAAGGACCTGGGGTTGCTGGTGGATGAGGCTCGACATGACCCAGCCATGTGCACTCACAGCCCAGAGACCCAAACGTGTCCTGGGCTGCACCAAAAGCAGTGTGGGCAGCAGGGAAGGGGAGGGGATTCTGCCCCTCTGCTCTGCTCGGGTGAGAGAGACCCCACCTGGAGCATCGCATCCAGCTCTGGGGTCCCAGCACAGGAAAGACATGGACTGCGTCATTTCTGTTTAATGAGGCTTAATATTTAACATATTTATAAAAA
>NW_008237226.1:2875341-2932473 GCF_000691975.1 Corvus brachyrhynchos | reverse complement strand
TGTGTTTCTGAAGGTTTTAGAGTACTGCTTAACACCTAATCTCTATCTTCACACTGTCATCCAATGACCCTACAATTCTTATCCAGAATAATGTAATTTGTTTAGGCTCACCATTACGCATGCATAGCTGCAGTTAAGTTCTTCATATGCATTGGTTCATCCATACCAGTATGAAATACCCTTATCATTTCATCATCCAAATAGTCTATATTGCAAAATCCTTGGGCAACTTTTGGCAGTTCAAGTAAATAACTTTTTTTAATACATCAATTTTTCATCCCTCTTCCATGCCTTTCTCTCCTACCTGGAGGGTTAGTTGCCATTCCCCTCTAAGTCTCAAAAATGGGTATTTTACACATTCTGCATGGCATACACAGCACATGTGACATGTATAACCATCACGCAAATCATCATGACTGGAAAATCTGATGATAGCAAAACACTAGGTTAGATGGTGGCGCGACATGAGATTAAACAAGTGGCTGACAAACTGAATAGAAACACTCAAGTAACACCTGATTTAAGAATATTGTTGGTTCTCATGATAAAATATGAGGAGCAGCCGTGAGAATCATCTCTCCTCCTTCCAGCTCTATTTGTCTAGAAGGTGCACTACCTAATGGACAAGGGCTTCACTGCAGTCACCCATACTTTTGTTCTTTACTAATTAAATTGGCATAGAATGATGATCAGCAAAAAGGCACGTCAAAGCTCAAACAGATGCAATGCTGAGTCAAGTGCTCACATGAAACAAGCACCAGAAGTGCAGGTATTGCACTAATATTTATCTGTTCTTTGGTTAAATACAAAGGGTTGGTTTTGACCTATGAAACCCTTTACCGTCTGGGTCATTACCCCCTTGCAGACTGCTTTTCTTGTCCTCTTTTATCTCAGTAATTCAGACAAGAGGGTTGCATTCACCTGGGCATTCTCACTGAAGGGCACTTCAGTCCAGAAGCTGATAAAGCTTTAATGCATGTTGAGCAGCTTATCTATTTTCCCAGGACTTCTTAGGTGAGAAATAGAAAGCATCTCAGGAGGAGTGAGCTGCTGAAGATAAAAAACTTCAGAAAGGACAAGAGAAAAAAACCCTCTTCCACATACTATTAAAAACACTTCTACCAAATGCAGTTAGTGGTACAGCTACTAGTAGCACAGCTACTGCAGCTTAAATGTTCACAGAACACCCATCCTCAGAGAGTATTTCACCTAAGTAGATCTTTTCCTCCCCAAACCATCTCTTTCCATACTTCTAGAGCTGAACCCCATTACAACATGTTCTAAAATAGACTCCCTATTGTCCTACAATCTTATTAAGTAGAAGAACATGGATTTTCATGTGATGGAGCACAGTGGCTACAGAGGGCTGGGACAGATTTATACATCAAGAGATTTATTCAAGAGCAAGTATGTGGCCTATAAAAAAAATTCAAGGGGCCTCCAAAGTTTTAATAATTTTTAAAAGAGAAATATACTCATTTCAGAGAGGGGAAAAGAATTTTCCTTACCTTGTTTCAGATTTTCATTAATTTCTTGAAAGGAAATTTTAAAGGAAATATGCTGTTTCAGTCTAACGAATTCAAATCCGAATGAAACTTCTTTTGGGTAAATAACATGGAAAAATACATTGATTAATTTATCTAGCTTATATCTATCTCTCTTGTATCAAGCTAAATAATCCTATTACATTAGGAAAGAGAAAAATTAATGTCTATGACAAAAAAAGGGAATGATTCCACAAAACTGACAGGTTGAGGGTTGTGAATGGACATCTTCTTCCACTTAAATCAATGCTACAGGATTTGCAGCACAATATTTCAAATCAAAAACTCTACAACACACTGAAAATTTAGTTTTACATGAGACCTCTCTGTAGTACTGGGGAGTGGGAGGAGTGTGCCTCCAAACAGTGAGAGAAATGTGGACAGAGATGGCCTCCAAAATGAGAGGCTCATCATCTTTCCAGGGATTGGAGTAAGGCTGAGTGGCTGATATTTCCCTGCATCCTCCTTGTCGCTCCTTCCAAAGGTCTGGATGATGTTTGCTTTCTTCCAGTCTCTTGGACTGATTATCATGACCTTACAAAGATGATCATGACCAGCCTCCCTGTGGTGTCTACCAGCTCTCTCTTCCATTCATTGATGCACTAAACCCACTTGTAAAATCTTCTGGGGGAAAAAAACAAACCTGGTACTATATTTAATTTCAGATTGATTTAGCAGATGATTACAATGAAGATTATTCTTACTGTACCATAAAACAAAGTCAAATCCCCTTAAAGCAGTAACTCCCACAATTTTAAGATGTTTCATGACTATCTACATGCAGTTAAAATGATAATAATGTATTGTATCAGGTATTTTCTTAACAGAAATCTTACCTTTTTTCTAGAAAAGAACAATAAATTCTCAAAAAATGAGACACGATCATCTATACGGTCCATGGATGAAACTATACAGCAGTGAACACACTTTCTTAGAAACTTCTTGTATGAAGTAGAGTCACTGATACCTGATTATTCTGTTGTTCTTCCAAATAGTAAGATGTCTTCTTAATTGATACTTAAAAATAAAATTAGCATTGCACTAGCACCTTAGTCATTAAATAGGTCTTCACTCTACTAGACTCTTAATAGACAGAGAAGCAATTTTTTTGTTCACAAAACCCCCTACAGTATCAGGAGCAAAACAAAAGTTTTAACATAAAACCAATAGTGCATTTAATTACAAATGGTAAGTGGAAAAAGAGGTCTAGAACAGAAGAAGCATCAAAACATACAAATTATGATTCCCCTAGAGTGTTTCAAGGACACACTGCAACCTAAAGTTTAACTGAGGAAAGATTTGAAGGCCTCAGAAATGTAAATGCTGCAGAACACTTCTTTTGAGGTACAATTTCCAACAGAAGTGAGAGAGCCTTTATGCATAAGGTACTTCAGCATAAAATTATGGCTGCTGTCTGACAAAATTTTAACAAAAATGACTGAAAAAATCCTTAAATGCTTTTAGAACTTATATTATTGAGGGCTTATATGTCAAATAGAATATCTGTCTGTTCTCAGAAAATGTTGCAGAAATAATTTAAAATGTAAAAAGACAGTACTAGCAGAAACAATTACTAAGGCAATGAAAATTCAGACAAGAAGAATTCAAACAAAGATTCCACTGAAGCCACAGTGATAGAAAAAAAACAACAAAAGATCACTTTAAAATGTCTTATGGCTGCCTTTGAACTTCATATGCCACAGATCTGACACTTTCAAAATAAACAGTTTCTATTTGAAATGTTGCAATAAAAACACACATCTCCTACTCTATACTTATACCAGAGGTGTTTATATTCCTGGGGAGTCTCATTAACCTCGGTGCAACCAGTATGTTGAGAGATAAACACACAAAAGGCTGGTTGTTCTTTAACTACCCATGACAGCATGAACCACCAATTACAATACATGCACAGATGGCTAATTGGTTTTATCACAGTTTTCACAAGTCTGGGAAGAGGGACACCACCTTTCTCAATTTCTCTGAAGGTTAGTACCAGCAGCACGGAACCAATTCATGTGTTGGGACCCCTTGGGTCTTGTTGCCCTACTTGGTCAAACAAAAAATAAAGAATTGTATAGTAGTTTACATGATGTGCTCAATATCCCTGATTAAATTTTAAGTAAGTCTTCACTGATTTTATCTCAGTTGCTTATGAAATGCTAAGAAGATTGTCACATAAATGACAAATTCTAAACAATTCAGAACAAGAATGAAGTTTACAAGACTCACAATTACGTTGTAAGTAAGTGCAAGAAACAGTCTTCAAGGTTAAAGGTAAATTTTAACAGGGCATTTTGGTTCAAATCTATTGCATGTAACATTGCTTCGTTCTCTAAAATACCTGGTGATACAGATCTCTGTCAGCTATACTGAGAGAGACTAGATCACAGGCTTCTGTAATTAATTTAAACAGCGACAGCAGTAACAGCTTCCATCCCAAAATCAGCTGTGTGTAAGTTCTGCATATCAGTGAGTTTCACATCTATTTGCTGAAACAAAATAGAGAGACTGAGGACTCCACAGAGAGATCTGAATTCCCAAAAGGACCTCCAAATATTAGAGATCATCTTCTCCCACAGTCCTAGACTCTGGCAAGGCACATTCTCCCCTAAAACCTGCTTCTGATACTGCCTTTGCTCCTAGCCCTCCATACCCACTCTCATGCTTTTACCTCCATGCGTACTCATACACACCAATGTGCTTTCCCAACATCTTCCAATATCAAAGATATTTCCCAATATCTTTGAATCCTCCAAATTCCTTATTAGGCTCCTTTTTCTTGGAGAATATTTCACATTCTATCTTTCATATATTAGAAGCACTGAATATATTCAGGGGAAAAACAGTATCCTTGCCCTCACAGTCTCCAGGCACCTCAGGTTATTGCCTGAATCCTGAGGGGATATGTTGCAGGAGCAGTCTGACTCTGTCCCTTTCCAGATGGAAGTTCCTTCTTGTGCTTTAGCACATGCACAGGTAGGTTAGCACAGGTCCTATAAGGAATTGCAGTGTTCATTTACAATATGAAATCCTAGAAAATTTCAGTTATGCTTTAACAAGTCTCTAATATGCATTAATTAAGAGTATTTTCAGCATGCCAGTTTCAGGAAAAGCTGGATAAAATGACAAGAGCAGAAGAAAAATTGGTTTGGGAATAAAGTTTAGCCCTTGCCAAACTTTAAGGGTTTGAGAAATTGAGGATATGTCATTTCTAAAATTACAAATCATTCCTACACCTCCTTAACTTTCCTGAAAGTTGGCATCTGCAAAGTGATGCTGCAAACAGTCTGGCTTGCAGAATGCACGTGCTATCAAGTCAGGAGAATAGTTCTGTGACTCTGCCACTTCATTCCCCTAAAGCTCAACTTTTGAGAGGGCGGGGGGCAAGCTATCATGGAATATTAAGATGCATAATATGGCATAAACAGTAGCAAACAACACAGATCAAGTGTATCCCTGGGGTCACTTTTGAGAAATACTCATTTACATTTTTTAATTGCTGCTTTTCGTTTCAAACCCAGGTAATATAAACAACATTAAGCCTGCCCTTATCAAACAGCTGTTCTTTAAGCAAAATCTGAAGTAATAAAAATGAATACTAATTAGAGGTATGAACCCATTTCCATACAATGCACTAGGGAGCCTGTATATTAGTATTAGAACAAAACACCTAACAGCAGACTTCTAAAAATGCAAATAAAAACCAGACAAAATAAAAAAATCACTTTGTCATGTAAGCATATAGTTAAAAACTCGCAAACCTGGGTCTTCCTCTAGCAAAGGCCAATCCATGAAGATACAGGTAACAGAACAATTAGTACACACATAGTGTGAAAAAAAAAGACCACCACAAAATAAAGCCAACCCTCAAAAAACAATCAAAAAACCCTCAAAACAAACACACAAGAATTTGTATTTGAAGTGCTACATGCATTCCATGAATCACACATTACATATAACTGGCATACTTTAATTCATGTAAATCCTTTCTGAACTAACCCAGATGTTAATGTAAGTTTGGCATAAGTCCAACTAACATATTAATATGAAAAAAATTATGACTATTCCTCTTGTTCTTAAACAATTACATCTAGGGAAAAGGTAGGGTGGTGCACAGTTACCTGTTAATTTGCAGTGCAATATGTGGTTTTTCATAATAAAGTATCTTTAGAGCAGAACCAAGGATCAGAAAAAGGGCTTTTCCACAGACTGTCTCCTGAAGGCTTTTATACTTAAAACATCAGAAATAAAATGCTCTTTCACAAGAAGGTGCCAAACTTCGGTCTTGGCAAAGGTTCATTTCATTCTTTTGACCAAAAGGCTAAAAAAACCACACCAATCCAAAAAACACATTAGAAAGGATAAAATTTCTTTGTGCTATGGGAGCAAAGGAATGCAAGCAATACTGAATAGTTTTGTCTGACTTCATCTTTGTATTTTCAAGGCCATCCTCCCTAATACCCTAACATCTGAATATCTTCAAGATGTGCTAGGAAATCTATCTTCAAAATCCACTGAGAAAAATACTAATTTCCTTCTCTGTCAGATGGAAAATTAAGGCTCAGATGTTTAATAACTTGCCAAAAGCATCACAGCACTTTCTCTGCCAGAAGAAACAGTATTTGAATACAGGTTGGTTCTGAGGTTAAAAGTACTATGAAATCTAATGCATTCATTTAGTCCTGGCCTTTTATACACATTTTATTCTGCTATCATGTTGTCAAATTCCAATGAGAAGATTTCCTTCAATGTCACTTTAATGTCTTCCATGCAATAGAACAACCTTAGGGTTTTAAGGTTACTTTGGCTTAACACCAGCATCAGCAATTAGTATTAAAGACATGAAATAAAATTAGACTGAGGCATTGTGCACTATACCATAAACACGTCATCTTTACTCCCTCCTTTCACATCTTCCTTCCGAAAACATTGCCTTCACTCACTGTAATCTATTAGGATATGCTTCTATCATGACATTCCCTCTAAAAAAGAAATTATGTTTCTTAGTAAGCGCTGAACTGCAACTGATTGCAAAGCAGCCATGACTACAGAACACTTGCAATATTTTTAAAGCTATAGAATTCACTCATGCCACAACTAGAGCAAACACTTCAAACAAAAAGTGCTGTAATTCACTCAACTTAATAGGAAAAGTAATGCCATTATGGAAATGCGTGGACATTGAACATAGTGCAGAACCAGTCAGCAGTGCTTCATCTCCAGAATGTCTTGACTCCTTGTAGGCATCTTTAAAACACATATTGTTTAGTGGATTTTTTTTTTAATTTGTACTAGAAAGATTTCATAGTTGTGATTTAGAACAAAAATATAGAAAGCAGCTTTTCAAATTTAACTCAGTCTATGAGCTTCCTGTATCCCTACTCATGTGCATCCCTAACTGGACACACCTACAGACA
This sequence comes from Corvus brachyrhynchos, assembly GCF_000691975.1. Taxonomy (NCBI): domain Eukaryota; kingdom Metazoa; phylum Chordata; class Aves; order Passeriformes; family Corvidae; genus Corvus; species Corvus brachyrhynchos. Next base: position 2,925,509 of record NW_008237226.1, on the reverse strand, counting down.
CACACACGGACATCTGCACACCCAACAGTCACTCAAATTTAAATAATTTCAATCTTAATTCCTAGCCTCTATCATATTTCATGTTAAACATGTTAAGAAAAAAAAGACTTTTCTCTGTCTGTTCTCAGAAGAACTAACACTGCCCTTTCTCCCAAAATTTTCAGTAGAATATGAACACTGCCTGACTTCCAGTCACCAAAAATTTAGCTTAGCCTTCATGAGTAGCTACTGCAGGAAAAAGGCTCCAAAGAAAGGTGCTGACAAATCCAGATATAAGTAATATTTTCATGGTTACTAATGACAGTCAGAAATCAGCAGAAATGCATTGCACTGAGCTCCCAAGAATTAGCATTAGTGGATCAGCATAAATACAGGCAATAAATTTGCAAAGTGTAATGAGGTTTCAGAAGACAAATAGGAAAGTCAATGCACATGACTCCAGGCTTTGTTTCACCTCCCTCACAACTGTAAAAGTCATGACTTTACTTATCAGTGTACATTTTATATAACCTGTATGGTAGACACAGTTCTTAGGGAGGAGAGGGTTGTATTTTCTTTTTTTAAATTGCTTTTATTCATGTAGGGTTTCTTGATTTTACACAAACAGAAACATAGATCAGACACAGTTACATAAGAAGCAAAAAAGGTCATAATGGGAAAATGTTCTACAATAATACATAATTTTGTTGAGAAATGGCAGCACTAAATGAACATAATTACAAGTGTTTTCTTTACTTTGTTCTATAAAAAGAAAATTACCTCCAAATGCCTGTTCTCAGACCCATCACCTGTTGGCTTCTTTGATGAGCTATGAGTCCTCAACTAGACTTTTATTTACAGAATGTTGATAGATTTAAGATTTAACCTCACAATCTCTGTGTAGGATTTTTTGCCTTCAAGAATAACAGCCACTGGCAGATACAGAAGTTTGTCCTTTCTATGTCCACTGAAAATGAACTATAATCATCCCTTTTAATCAAGTTGAAAAACTTATTTTAGAACTTACTATAAGTTTGTGCCAAAGAATTGTCCTTAAATGGCTACATAGTATCAGTTGGTAATAAAAGAACTGGTTTCAACTAACTGGAAGTGTTCTATTAAGTTTGCAACTTCTTTCAAACAAGAAATACACAATGATGAGCTTCAGTGATTACATATGTATTCATATTTTCAATTTACATTTTAGTATTAAAAACCGAGCAATCGAGGTCCAATAAATAGAAATTATTTCCATATCATTTGTCTTAAGCACCATTTAGAGGAAACTGGAACTAAAATGGATTGATACCATGATTTGGGATGTTTGAGTAAATAAAACCATTTTAAATAGTAGAAAAGGAATAACACAAAAATAAATTTCATCTTCTAAAAAGTACATCATTGTCTGCAGTTATTAGAAATTAGAAAAGCTCCTCATTGATGTTTTTTGGTGATGGAAGAATTGGTACGTGTCATCTCTCCAGGCTCATATTTGCAGATACACTGAAGATGAGAACAAAGCATCGTGATTTTCAGCTACCAGCTAGCTTCCAGTCTCTGAATGAACTAGCTACTGAATTAAAAAAAATATTGTTGAAAATTTTCATTCTGCAGAAATAACTATTACTGTCTAAAACTGATTCAACATTCAAGAGGTTAGCAGTCTGCCTTGAAACTTCAGCAGAAGAGTATTTCTTACCCCGCCCAATTAAACTTTCAACTTTTTTTGTTTTCCAGTCAAAACTATTCCGAATCATAGTGCTTTAAAGATAGTCATAACATTACAAAAAAGTAAAATTTAGAATTTTTTTCACTCATTTGTCTTTAAAACGCTTTTCTACCATCCTATTTGCATAATGCTAAGTTAGTTTAGTTGTATAAGAACGTACATACAATACTTTTCCATGGCATGTTTTGATGCTACCAAAAATACAGAGAAAATCTTCTGCTCCACTGATTTCACTGCAGTCCCAAGCAAACTACATTCTGCATTAGTCTATTTGTTGTATCAGAGCTTACCATTAAAACATTAGCTCCATTTTTCATAATCAATTAATAATGGAAGTATAGAAATACTTCCTCTAATCATTGCAGCTAGACAAGTGTTTGCACTCCTATCTGACTCTGAAGCCCCTGTGTCACTGCTTGGTGCTGCCAACTGCTCTGTGGTAGCGCTCCAGCTGCTTCCTCATCGCACAGCTGGCGCAGTCAAAACCCTCTGCTTGCATCTTACCCACCCAAGTGGCTGGCATCCCAGGGGATTAGGCTGTTCCTGCGCACAGAGCAGATAGGAATGTTTCGAGGACCTGACACTCACCTTCCAAATCACTGATTCAAGTCACTTATCTAGTCTCCTGCTCAGAAACACGTTATTGAGACCTGCCATTTGACAGAGCGTGCCATAGGAAAACCATAGCAAACTGGGAACACTTATTTAGTTAAATGGACTAACATGTGACAAGAGCAGTCTGCACTAGTCTGTAACATGGGGAAATGGATGGCAGTAAAACTAGCAAAAAAAGCAGGATAGATTAAAAAGGGCTGAAGCAATTTTAGCAGATGTTTACTAAGGGAAAGCTCAAGGGACACAAGCAGTGAAGGTAAAAATGCCAAAAATAATTTTTAAAAAAGAAATAAATTTTAAAAAGGAAGGCAACACTTTTGGCAAGGAGAGGACTGGTAGATGGATGCAATCAGATTCTGTAGACATCTGAAGCTAAGATCTTGCGGTTTAAAGTAAAGTAGGAATAAAAAGGCTTTCTCCTAAAGCACACCCAATACCAATTTCCTTGTTTCACTTGAAGAAAGATACTGCAGTGTTGTATCAGAGAAATCAAAGCTCAACACCATATGTATGAACCCCCTTTATCTGCAAGACTTAAAAGACTTCAAAACCCCCTAACTCACATAAATGTGACATTATCAGCCACTAGACAAAAGCCAGCCTGAGTTTAAGGCATGCAGACTGCTGGAAGAAAACCATCAGCTGCCACAGAACACTACCATGTAAAGAAATTTCACCTTTAGTTTAGAAATTGTGGACACCTGGTTTTCCATTATTTTTCTGAGTAAGAGAAAGGAACATTAAGCTCCTGTCCTTCATGACTCTTCATTGAAGAGTCATTCTTCAATTAACAATTTGATATATTGTATTCTGGAGCTTTACAGAATTTGTTTCAAGTGGATTCTGCAAGTAGAAGGGCCTTGCTGTGGATGCCAAAGAGGTTTTAACCTGGATGAAAACAAGCCAGAAAGTCACTGTGGCCACAAAATACAAGCAGCAAAGAAACTGCTCATGTAAAAGGCCCAGAGGCTCTCCACATTCACCCATCAAAATTAACATTTTAAACCATTCCCTGGTAGTTAAAAGCTGAGTATGACACACTGCAAACACTGAAACAAAAGGCATTCTAAACACTTATAGTTTCTATCACATAACAGAGAACTGAAGAAGAAAAATACCCTTTTTACTGACACATAGCCTTTAAAGAAGTCTTGCAAAATAAATTTTGGCAAATAAAATACCACCCACAAGGCAAAATATTTGTCTAAATATACATCCTAAAAGACTTTTATGCAATAGGAAAAAAAGATACTTTTCTTCTAAATTTCCCCAATTTTCTCCACAGACCTTTCTTGAAACAGTTTTTGTAGGATATACTATTATGTAAAAACTTTCATTTTTGCATCAACCACACAGCAGGCAGTATTTTAAGAGTGCCCAATATAAAGCTTACTTGATCACCTGATTTCCAACTGCACTCCTATAATACATCATTTATCCCAGTGGAAATCAGTATCACTCAATGGTCTATAATCATTTACTTATTCTCTACGTAAGCACAGGAAAAGAAGTTATGAATATAATGTATTATTTGCTAACTGTCTGTATCTAAGGTCATCTATACACATCCCTGTCTTGCACATAGGTGGAAGGATGCAGTATGTGTACACACAACAAATAGGGCTACATGAAGATAAGGCTACATATTTAATAGCCTGTACATGCAAATATCATTTATGGTTACACATCTGCTTCTCAGAATAATGACCACACTATTGTTGAAGTCCCACCACATCACTTTATGCGCTAATAAATCTGAAATAGCACAATGTATTCCCAGCCATTTATAACAAAAGGACATTCTAGGTTTCTTATTTTTATTTTATTCCACACGTACATAACTACTAGTGCTCCATATCAGAGGCATGAAAAGGTGGTTCTGAGCATGAAGCACCCAAGGGTGCACTGGGGGAGCAGCATGCATGGAGGCAGCCCACGTCTCCTTGAGCAGCTCCTCTGTACCACCACCACAAGGCTCACCTGCGTCATCAGTGCAGCTGATCATCTGACCAGACAAGTCACAGGCACATGGTGACAGAGACACCCTTCCCGGCAAAGCAGAGATGGGAATGATTTGTGTAATGACAACTCTCTGTGTCTTGCACAGACCCAACCTAAAATGCCACCCTTTCAGTTTTTGTACAATACTCAAAGAGCCTTTTGTGGAATACCTGAAGGCCACTGCTCTTATTAGTCAAAACAGAGATTGAGATCTCAAAAAATATTTGCTCAGGCATTCCAGAATCCTGCCCCAGAGTCTACTAAGAGCACAAGGTCAGTGAAGCAAGTCTTCAGCCAAATGAGTAATGCTTGGAGTCAAGAAAACAGCTGGGCAGACACAGATGTTATCTAGGTTGCTCTTTTAGACAAACAAAACATTAAGGGCCCTGATTCATACTTTGCAATAAGCTCTGTCAGAACACCAGCTACCGGTGCTGAAAATCCAGGTGATGCTAGAGAGATCAGACAGCGAGGAAAAAATCCAGCACACCCAATTATTTTCAAAGGCACATACACCTTTGATATTAGGCATTTACGTAACAGCTTCTCTGCACCAAAAATAAAGTCAGCATCATTTTTCCCAGAATCTTAGCCAACCTCCCCTCCAAGGACAAGAACAGGGAGTGCTGTCAAACATCGAACCCCACAATTTTCCTTAGTACTGTGATCCTGCATTAGCACTTGGCATCCTCATCTAAACAGTTCATGGCAACCACAGCGCCTCTGACAAACTCTGGCTATAGAAAAAAGACTGAGGTATGCTGCAAAACAGTTTCTGAAGTTTCTAGGTAATAACGTGGTTAGATGCATAAGCAGTTTATCAATCATGTTACAAAGTGGAAATGCCTTCACTATATTTGAAAACACCATAATAAATGTAAAGTTCATTTTCTATAGGGAGCAGAGTATCAGGGGAAAAAAAACCACACCTGAAAGAAACTAAAAATATTTTAACTTCTAGAAGAAATAGTGAAAGGATATTTTTTCTCTTTCAAGCATTTCCAGACAGCCTGAAGTAAGAATTCAGGCTTGCAAAGAAGACAACTAAGTACTGACATGTTCCTGAAGTAGCTTTTGGATGACGTGACAATCTCTTAGAAATGGAGATTGCAAAAGATCCCTCATGACCAAAGATGGTTGTATCCTTCTTCAAAAAAGACCAAAAGGACAACCAAGGAACTGCAAACTAATCACCCTCACTTAGATCTTTCAGAAAATCATGGAGCAAATCCTCTTGGAGCACATTTCCAGGCACTTAAATGGGGTGGTGACTGGCAACAGATGGCATGGATTTAGCAGGGGTTAATCTTGCCTGAATAACCAAATTGTCTTCTCTGCTACAAATCTTGATTGGATTTCTGGACAACATTTCTGGATGGGTAGACAACTAGTTGGGCTAAAAAAAGTTTAGCTAATTGTGCCAATGGGTTGTAGTCTACCTGCAGGCTGGTAACAAATGAGGTAGTGGAGGGGTCCATCTGGGGACATGCCCTGTTTAATACCCCTATCAACAACCTGGAGGAGATGAGGGAGTGCACCCTCTGCAGATGGTGAGATGGGATGTTGGTATGCCAGGGCTGCTATCCAGAAAGACCTGCACAGGTTGGAGAAACGTCCTGATGGAAACTTCATGCAGTTCAACAAGAACATAGAAAAGTTCTGCATCTGGAAGTAAAGCAAAGTTCTTAACCCTGTTGACAGCCAAGGACTGAAACAAGTTATCCAGAGAGGTTGTGCAGTCTCTGTCTTTGAAGGCTTTCAAGATCAACTGGAAAAATCTCTGAGTAGTCTGGTGTAATTTCATAGCTGCTCCTGCTTTGAGGGGGCAGTTGTACAAGAGACTTCCTAAGGTCCCTCCTGACCTGAATTATCATACAGTTCCATAGAATTCTTTCTACTGCTGAAAAGACCATCCCTGCAGTAAAGGGCTTCCTGGTAACTCACTGAAAGCTAAAAGGGCGCTGTATTGAGTAAGATGGTGATGCTAACTGGACTATTCAGTCCAATTCATCTACTCATACTTGAAAGATTTCCAGCTGAGATTTGGAATCTAACGGGAAAAAAATCCCTGCATTATTTCTTAGTTACTTGAATGTATACATTTGTCTTTCTTAGAAAATCAAAAAGCAGCTCTAATAATCCCTGTTTAGTTAAAATATGATGCCCGACTTCTTATTTTGCTTTCTAAAAGGTTTCAGTATCTAGAAATGAAAATCTTTGTGAGTCTAGTATCTTTCCTACATAATGAAGAGAAACTGGCCAGCTCCCAGGCAGCTTCACTGCAGGGGCCAGTCAGGGGAAATCAATGCAGGAGAAAGGGATGGTCCCTTCCAACATGTGGAAGTACTGATTCAGAGATGCTCAACACCCAGGATTTCAAAACAAGAAATGTAATATTTGCCTGTTCAAGGTGGAAAAATACGTTCTAAAAGAAGCACTTTTAATTTTGAAAGGAAAATTCCCAGCCTATTCAACTCACCATGAGGAAATGCATTTTACACAACTGGCAGGCTCATGAGGAAGTTTTCATTTCATAGCACACAAATTAGCCAGCTACTACACTTCCTACAAGAGAAAGAAACATGTAACTTTTGGCCTATGCTCTTAATGATAGGCAATTTTCATTTCCAGAACAGGGTGATGTTTTATTGAAATTTTCCCCAAGGAAAAATCAAGGTGTTGTTGTGTCAGCTTTTTATGCAGCAATTCAGCAGCTGAACATTTGCATTAATTGAGTATGATACTGGTGATGATGATTCTCTTCTGCAGTCATTGGATATGCTCCGTTTCTCCTCCAGATGGTCTTCTCACAAGTCCACATAATTGGGAAGCTGATAACCTTTTATAAATTGACAGCTACCCTAACAGGAGTTAGGAACTATCCTGTAGTTTCCTGACATTTATGGAATATATAACAAAATACTGGGGTCCAGTTGTTTTCATTGTATATTTTGGCATTTTGGTTTGGATTGGGTTTTTTTATTATTTTGCTTTTTTTTTTTTTTTAAGTACATCACCAGAATCAGGCTAATGAAATTACCAGTGATTTGAAAAAAAAATAAATAAAGAAAAAAACCAGGGGAATCACATCCCAGGTCTCTATCTGGGCAGATGCCTCACTTGTTGGGGAGTGAAGAATGAAATTTCACATTACCTAAACTTGTTGAGCATCACTCTACTCCAGATGGAGGGAATCAAATCCCTGCACTGCAACAGTAGCAGGCATCCATCTACTGGAGTAAACCACACATTGAGACATGGGAGGTCAACAGACTGTTAAGGATTAATACTAACCCTTAAATTACCATTGAGAAACCTGAACAGGGTTACAGAAATTTCCAAAGCATGTCTGCACTTAGCTGCCTTTCCCTCTCTATGAAATCTGAATATTTTATCAGTTTGTTGGTTTTTTCCACTCACCCATGCAGCAGAGAAAACAACAGTTGACTTAAAAGCAATAGCTAGTCCTGCTGAGGGTTATGTTTTCACTGCTGGTCAAAATCTAGAATTAGTTTTATAAACACTGTGTAATTGACCTGTGAAGTTCAATAGCTCAGAACATATCGAACCAAGAGCTTAGCTGTATCCAAGAAGGGATTGAACATAATGATTAATAGCCTCTGTAACTAGACTAAAAATTGCAAGAACCTCCATCTTCATGCTCCAGGACACAGACATAACCAGCTGAGATCAGACATAAATTTCTGCCCACTACATTACTGTGAAGTTACATGCACTGGGAATAGTTTACAGCTTTGGAGACTTGCAAGACTTTCAGTTTCTTCCATTGGTTGGAAAGCTTCTACATTCATCTTTAAATATCTTCGAAAGCAAAACATTCTCAGGGAAGAACTGCCTAAATTGAAACAATTTCTGACAATTGTCCATCTCAACTTGTTTTTAAACTTTTTTTAAATGGCTAATGATCCACAATATCATTAGAAAACTGGCTCTGAACCTCCACTTTTCCTCTTTGGTGACTGGGAAAAGAAGCCACACCACATACAACCTCAGTCAACATCCCTCCACTACCAAACACACACGCACAAACACAAAATAAAAAAACTCTAGTCAAATCCTTTTTTAATGAAAACTGGTTGCACCAAGTTTTTCTAAATTATTCTGCTCTTATGAGAAAGAAACTGATTTTTCAGTAGAAAATAATCAAGAACATTAAAGCCTTTCTAGTTTTCACTCAAAAGCTATTTCTATTTACATAGGACAAGGTTGTGTTCTACCCACATTTTCTTTCTCCGATTCATACGTCCACGGGCTGTATTTCTTACATGAAAGTGGCTTTCTGCCACAGCTGTATATGGCATTCCCACAATCTATTTTCCTATTGCAAGGCCTCATGTTGGAGTTAGAGGAAGACTTGTCAGTCCAGGAAATAGATCCACCATGCAGCAACTGCCCATTAACTTGGGTTAATGCTGCACTGGCACTTCCAAAACCAATAATTTGGAAAAATACTATTTTTCATCCAGATTGTGTAAACAGGTAAGAATTCTCCCAGCTGTAGCATTTACATTGACTTTATGCTTCTTTTGATTTTCAACTTCAAACATTTAAGTATTTATTACTATTTTGAACATTTATCCTTCCATATCCATCCCAATGCAGCCAAATTTGCCATAGCTTACCATAGATTTTTGCAGTTCCAGTAACATTTCATTCTTTACTAGTGGTCTCTATAATCCTTCTTGAACTAAAGGATACTGCAACACAATGACCCATTCTAGCAATTTTGCTACTATCATAAACATTCGGTGTATGGGTTCCTTGACTTTATGACTTGAATAAAGATCAAGTTCTCAAACAAGAACTATACTCCTGTTATGTAATCAATAAAAATTTATATACAAAACACACTAAATATGAATATAATGAGGTAAAAAATATAATTAAATGAATCATAGAAGAAAAGTGGGCAGAAAGAACTTCCATTGCCATTAACATCTGAAAAACTGAAGAATTACCATATGACAAGCAAGAAATTATTCTTATGGCAATAAGGATACAACAGACAAGCAGAGTAAGAATGTGGTTTTCTTCGTGCAGTCAAAGACAAGGGCAAGCTACCCGTCACTCTTTATTGGGAAATCTGGACAGGAGCCTTCTTGATGCAGGCCAAGACTATATTAAACTGACAAGATATTTTAAAAGTGCAGTATAAAGAAGCAGCTGCAAAGCCTTAAGCCTGGGATATGATACTTAAAATGTAAAGGGAAAATAAAACAGAACTTTTGAATTCTTACAGAAATTCAGAACAGTTGAACCAAAACATGGAAACATGACAGAAATCAAAGAGCATCTGTTACCATGCAGGAAAGCACTCGAAGGAAAGGAGGACATGAGAAAGCAGAAGTTGAAGGACAAATTTCTAACAACTTGATTTTCAGTTATTCACAGTCACACAAGACTCTGAAGATGTCTGGCACTCCTTTATTCAGGTGAGGATAATAAGGTATCCTCACCTAATGGTGGTGAAAAACAAAGTCTTAAGGGGAAGCTGGAACTATTGTGACCAAAAAAATAAGACCTGCAGCAAGAGCTTCACAAGGTTTAAATACACTTCATCAGAAGACAGATTGATACACAGGGCTCTGCAACATTATTGAGCATCAGAAATCACAAAACCAGCTGCATGCATCTTGCTCCCACTCTACTTCCACATTTCAGTTAAAATCCATAATACCTATTCCTTTGATGGGGCTGTGGGCATAGCTAAATCTCAGGGGGAAGAAAGTAAATTTTTTTTTAATTGCCCTGTTTCAGAAGGATCTAGCTCAATTTGGATGCAAATGTGGAAGCAAGGTACTCTATAAAGCAACAGTGACAGAATCTAGGCAGCAGAAACACCATAAAAGGAAGTGGAAAATGTTTTTTTCTTCCCCATTGTTTCCTACATTTCAACATCTTCAGGAAAAGATGATACAAGAAATACCCTAAGTTCTTTTTTTTTACTGTAGGATCACTCAATGAGTTTTCACTATTTATTCATTTATCTTCCTGAGGGAATTTCTCCCAAGAGTCCAAGACAACCCTCTCAAACCTGCTCTAGTATAATACAGGAAGAAAAAATTAACATCACTTCAACAGTTTTCAAAGCAGATCCATGTTCTGCCCACATATATCTGTATTCAATTCTCAGTACTTTCAGCAGACACTGCTCACAGATGCCAGTCACTGGCCTCTACAAACCCAAAAAGTGAATGAAGCCCAGCTCATGAGGAACAAAAGCAAGTACATCCACTGCAAGCACAAACCTTAGAGCACACAAGCTGCAGCCACCTGACCCTGGCATGGAAGATGAAAGTACTGCCCTCCTTCCAAGAGAGAAGGAAAAATAAAAATAAATCACTATAATTTAGGGCATTCTGGAAGGTCAAAGTCCCTGTGTGAAGTAAGGTGGTCTATAGGATGAATGGAGTTAACAGAATTATGTTTGTTTTAAAGACAAAATTAGAACAAGGCTGTCCTTTTCCAGCAGCCAGGAAAAAAGGCATGAAAGCAAAGTGGATCCCAGTTTCTATTCTGGCCCAGGATAATTACTAAGAAGAATCTGGAATGTTTTATCTGGAATCTCTTCTGAACAGCACAACTGTCCACAAGAATTTTGGTCCTACTACTGTTCTGAAGTTCCAGTATCAAAACTCGTTTTTAAAAAACCCCACACATTAAAAACTACTTTCTCAAATGAAAAAGCTGTTCATCATTAAAACTAGTGGCCAGATCTTTGCCAGTCATACACAAATACATTAGTTTAATATATGATGCGAAGTCACATATGTATACACATGCTGCACAGCATCTGTGTAATGAAACTCCACTTAGTGTTGCATATTTGCCTGCCACTGGAAAGATGGTGCCCCCAAGAAAACAGCCAAGACCACCTAAATATTTTCATGTCTTACATCAGACTTAAAAATGTACAGAAGAGGAAGCAATTTTTCATGATTTCTTGAATAACTTCTCTGTATTTCTTGAACCACTCATGACCAATGCCTGGGCATTTTTTTGGAAGCCAGTAACCAGCTGGAAGGAATGAAAGTCTGAGAAAACAGACAAAATGTTCTGTACTTTATTAGTTGTCATGAAGTGCATCTCCAGTCCTTACCATTTTGTACTATTACAGGCTAGGACAGTGATGTATCATTATGCTCACACACACACAGAGATGATAAGTTAAACTACATGTTTAATTCTCAGTCACACCTACATGCAGAAGCCTTATTGTTACAAATATCTGTAGACGTGTTCTATAGATTCACTTAAACTAAGGACTGCATTACAAATGCAAACCAGACAGTCCAGGAAAAGTCCAGGAAAGAGATTGGAATGGAATTCATTTAGAATTTTTCTTTTTAAAGCTTTCAGTCTGACCCAACCCAGTTGCACAAGTCACTACAGCTTTTATTTTTCCATTTTGGAGTGTATAAATTACTAAAACATCACCAAATTTACAGAAAAATAAAAAGCAGCTCCAGTTTTAGCACAGTGGAGCTGGCTGCTCTGTGCACATAGTTACTTCTCCCAGCTCTCCCTGCTGTGACTGCTACCAACTTGCTTTTTTCCTACAGGAAAGAGTTTTTATTTGCCCTCTTTCTTCTTCCTCAGAGACAAAGTTTACCGTACACCACTTGGACACAGAGATAGGCAGTAGAGACTTCACACTTGCAGGCCCTTGCCAACCATTCATTAGTATTTTCTTTGCCCATTTTCAAGTGAAAATGGCTGCTACAACTAGCACCAGGCAAATGTTACAGTCACTTTATCTAAGTACAGAATGATATTATTAACACCTATTTCTCAGCAGAAAAATGTCACTTGCACTGCAATAGCCATCAAAAGGAGCCATCTATCTCTGTGGATCAGTTAATAGGTCTTTGGCTGAAGAGCCCCTTCGGTCACAACAGGCCAGCAGCAGAGATCAGAGCAGGTCTAACAAGTGAGACCTGCAGTAGTCGTGCTGCCCCAAGTGCAAAGCAAAGCTCCTGTCTGAGAAGCATCCATTTGGTACATGGGCTTGGCCATCACTTTCCAATGAAAATTCCACCCCACGGACAAGATTTCTTCTAAATGAATTGCAAATTATACACCCATGGAGTGCCAGCTGGTATTGTTTCTCTGTAGTTTTCTTTCGGTTTCCCTTTTTCTCTCCCCTCAATTAATACAACGATATTCATGCCCTGTCATGTCTTACTGCTTAATTATGTACTTTGCAGAACAAAGCTTTAAAAATGAGACTATCAAGCTGGAGGGGGGAAGGGGGAAGAGCAGGACAACCAGATGTGCAGAGAGTGAGAAGGAAACAAAGGGCATTTTGAAAGGGGAGTGAGAGAATTAGGATGTGTGTGGGGATGAAAGGATGGAGAGACAGAAATAGAACAAGAAGATGCACATAAGACTTATTTGTTCATTCACTTTAATTTATAAAAAGTTATGTGTTGTATTAAATAATTCATCTGCAGTTATCTAAAATAATTTAATAAATAGTTAGAGCTGTTTATTATCAGATCTTAACCTGCTTCCATTTCATGAAGCAAAAGATACACATTTCTTGCTGGCAGAGAAAGAATGCTGCATTGTTTTACAAAACTGGAAAAAAACGAAGGCAAATGGAAAATATATTGGCAAATCTTGTGTTAGAAGGCATATTTTACTTGAGTGAAACAAATTAAACTAAAAGATATTACAAAGCTCTGCTACACCAATATTTAGTTCAGTCACAGTAAGACAGTTTTTCACACATCCATTTTATCCAAACTTTCTTTATCAAGTGGACTACTAAAATTTATTTTTCATACACAGTCAAGAGAAGGTAATTAATGAAACAACTGTTTTATCTCCTCTTACAATTGTTGTGCATGTTGTGGTACAACAGGCAGTAGGGACTCCCAGAGCACAGTTCTGGAATCAGTTTTGGGTGGGACAGAACTACTGAAAATTAATTAGTTCAAAAGCATTCTGTTCGAAAGCTCACTGTACTCCTAAAATATTCTTTAAAAAACCATTACCAACCATTGCAAGTATATGATATTTTGGCACGGGAAAAATGTTTCCTACCAAAATAAAAAAAATCTGGGAGAAGGAGAAAGATTTTTTCCACTAGTATTGATCTACTTCTTCTGGTTTCACACACCATATACAATGGTCTTCAAATATTTGCTGAACTTGATTCTCCTGTATTGAACAGAGAGAGGTAGATTTTCCTTTAGCCTCTTGCTAGTGCTAAACACAGAAGGAACAGCTTTACAAATGAAACCGAAGACTTCAAGACAATTTGTAAAACAGAAGCTAATGTTCTGTATGCACAACAGAGTTAACAGAAGCACTGACTTTTAAGCAGTGGTCTACTTTGAAGTTAAGCAATGACAGTGTCATTTCATAGCAAGAGCCTTCAATATAAGAAACTGTAGAGAGGAGCCAGAGCTCAGCACCCTGTGGGCATGGCTATATTGCTATTTTTTACCACCCACATCATCCCAGGGGTCTCGGTTTCAGGGGCAAGAAAAGGTGAACACAGCCCTGGAAGTGCACCCTTTTGCCTCCTCTCCAGCAGATTGGTTGTAAGGATCTGCTCTGTGAACTCCATCCTCTGCCACCAATGCCCATCCCCTACCTGTTCCTCTGAGACACAACTACATGATGTGCTGAAAAGAGGCGCCAGTGAGGAAAGCACTGCGTGGAACCAAGAGGTGAAGGCGAGTGCGAGCCCAGCTGAGTCCAGCCTGAGTCAAAAGGAGCCAACGTGAGCTGAGGGGAGCCAAGCGGAGCCAAGCAGAGCGGTCAAAAGCAGCAACGCCAGTGCTGGAAACAGCTGTGTGTGGAATGGAGTCCGCCATCCAAAGCAGCGGCATGGTGAAATGTGGACAGTCTTGCTTTTGGGGGTTTGTCTGTCATTGTTTTCTGTTGCCTTGGGCTCAGGGACAGGGAGAGTCAGCCACAGGAAGTGGCCACCATCTTGTCTTGGTCCCAGCTGCCACATGGAACTAAGCTGAGGTGGTGAACACCTTCTCTGTGTAAAGCACCTTCTCTTTTGCATACTTTTGTTCTTAATATTGCTGCTGTCACCATGTATTTCTTATTCCATTGCTTTGTGCTTCCAGTAAATTGTTACCTCAACCCTTAGACTCTGCGTTTGTTCCTCTCTTACCAGAAGGGCAGAAGGAAGAGGAACGGCTTATTTGGAGTTTAATTTCCATTAAACCACCAGAAAAACAAAAACCAAAGAGAACTCATTTTCTTGCTTACCTTTTAATGGAATATCCTCCAATGTGAAGTCACTTAACTCGTCCCACAAAAGATTATTCCACTGCACTAAAGAAGCCCAGTACAAGTGAAAGTTGATCCATCAAAAAAACTGTTTCAGTTTGCTTTAAATCAGTTTAAGAATAGAATAAGAAACAGCCTTTTAAATTTTCTTCTGACATACTCTATTTTTATTAACTAGCTGACTTTGTGAATTTTAATGCATTAAATCACCTAACATAACAGAGCATTTATGGAGGTTGCAAGAATCAAATTTAATGCAAAGAAGCCTTTCAAAAAGGGGATACTCAACATTAAAGTTCCCAGTATAAAAAAACTGAGTAAGCTTGGATAAATCTTTACTGCATAAATGATTCTATTCTAATCATAGAATCATTTGGTTGGAAAAGAACTTTGAGACCATCCATTCCAACTGTTAACCTAAGACTGCCACGGTAACCACTAAACCATATCCCCAAGCACTACGTCTACACTTCTAAGTCTTTTTTTATGTCTTTTTTTTCCTTTTTTACATTTACCTTATTTGCATCTTTTAAGTACCTTGAAGGATGGTGATTCAACCACTTCCCTGGGCAACCTGTTCCAATGCTTGACAACCCTTTCATCTGAAGAATTTTTCCTAATATCCAATCTAAACCTCCCCTGGTGCAACTTTCTTCTCATCCTGCCCACTTATTACCTGGGATAAGAGGCTGACCCCACCTGGCTACAACCTCTTTCAGGTAGCTGAAGAGAGCAGTAAGGTCTTCCCTGAGCCTCCTGTTCTCCAGACTAAACACCCCCAGCTCCCTCAGCTGCTCCTCATCAGACTTGCGCTCCAGACCCTCTCCCAGCTTAGTTGCCCTTCTCTGGACATCATTTCAATGTCCTTATGGTGAGGGGCTCAGAACTGAAGCCAATATTTGAGATACAGCTTCAACAGTGCCAAGTACAGGGGGACAATCACTGCCCTGGTCCTGTTGGACACACTCTGTGTGATACAGGCCAGGATGCCATTGGCCTTCTTGGCCACCTGGGCATGCACCGGCTCAGGTTCAGCCATCTGCGGACCAGCACGCCAAGGTCCTTTTCACCAGGCAGCTTTCCAGCCACTCATTCCCAAGCCTGTAGCACTGCCTGGGGTTGTTGTGACCCAAGTGAAACACTTGGTACTTTGCCTTTATATATATGACCTCATACCACTGACCTTGGCCCATCAATCCAGCCTGTCCAGATCCCCTTCCTACCTTCCAGCAGACCAAAACGTCCACACAGCTTGGTGTCATCTGCACACCTACTGATCCCCTGGTTCAGATCATTGATAAAAATATTCAACAAGGACTGACCCCAGTAATGAGCCTTGGGGTACCCCACTAGTGACCAGCCACCAACTGGAGGTAGCAGCATTCACCACCACTCTCTGGGCCCAGACATCCAACCACTTTTCAACCTACCAAAGAGTTTGCTGTCCAAGACATAATCAATCCGTTTCTCAAGGATAATACTTTGGGAAACAGTGTCATAACTCCAGAGATCCTGATGGCTAGGAAGTTTGCAGAGTCCAAAGCCATATGTATTGGGTCTGGCTGAGATGGAGCCCATTTTCCCCATAGCAGCCCTCATAGTGCTGTGCTTCGTATCAGTAGCTAGCGAGGTGCTGATGAACACACTCGTGTGTTGGCAACTGCAGAGCAGTGCTCGCACGGCATCCGCGCTGCCTCTCCAACTATAACTGCCTCCGGTAGTGGGCTGGGAGCGGGCAAGAAGTTGGGAAGGGACACAGCCAGGACAGCTGACTCCAACTGACCAAAGGGGCCGTGGCTTTCAGCAACACTGCTTAGAGATCGTTACATTTTCCACAGATTATAGAGCAAATGAAATGTTTGCCAGAGTAGAATATATGTAAACAACAGCTGTTTGATGAGGGTTTTGGAAGGGGAAGACTGAAGTCACCATTGCTTTAGAGCCTCAGGTGTTGGCAACTGCAGAGCAGTGCTTGCACGGCATCCGCGCTGCCTCTCCAACTATAACTGCCTCCGGTAGTGGGCTGGGAGCGGGCAAGAAGTTGGGAAGGGACACAGCCAGGACAGCTGACTCCAACTGACCAAAGGGATATTCCATACCATATGGTGTATGCTCAGCAATAAAAGCCAAGAAAAAGGAGGAGAAAGGGGGGGGTATTTGTCTTTAAGGTGTTTGTCTTCCAGAGCAACTGCTAGGCACACTGAAGCCCTGCTTCCTGGGAAGTGTCTGGACACTGATGGGAAGTAGAGAATAAAGTCTTCTGTTTTCCTTTGCTTCCATGCATGTGACCTTTACTCTATTAAACTGCCTTTATCTTGATCTTCAAATTTTTTCCATTTTATTTTCTCTCTCCTGCATTCTGCTGAAGAGGGGAGTGATAGAGTAGATGGTGGGCAACTGGCGTCCAGCCAAGGTCAACTCACCACACTGTACAATGTTGACGTCCTCCTCAAACAGGCTTTGCTGAAACACCACGACTAATCAAAAGTCTGGACATCAAATGCCATATGACTAATCCTGCCAAAACAAGCTTAATCAAACAGGTTGTCAAATGCTTTAACCCATGCTGCACCTCATTCTTCAAGTCATCTTTTTTTTTTCTTGGAGAGACTTCACAATCAAGAACAGAATGTAAAAAAAAAAAAATACCCTACAGAAAAAAAAATGGCTCTTCTGCCTACAAATTACTGCCATGACAACACTTTAAATCCAAAGGGGATATAAGCAAGAAGAAAGAACTTCTACTCCAGAGACTACAACTATTTTATATGGCAGAAACAAAAGCATTCATTTTCCACAAGAGATTTCTATAGTTAATTCCTCTGTTTCTAAAGGCAGTTCCCACCACATAAAATACCCCAGTGCATGTCAGAGTTTCAAACATCAAAAGGCCATACTTGAGTAATTAAATCACTGGATGTTGCACACAAGAATTTTCCAGCTTTCTCAGTCACAGTGTAAGTTTTAATTCATATTGAACTCACACCCAGTCAATCAAATACATGCATGACACCTATTTTCAGGGCTCTACTCTGACAATAAGAAAAATAATGTTATAAAAAAATGTTACTCTCATGCAAAATCTATCTTGTCACACTCTAGTAATGCATCACATGACAAATCACTGACTCCTGCCAATAGCTGGTATACAACAAATACAGTCCCAGTTCATTTGAATAACCTTTACTTACAACAAATACAGACCATTTAATATCTGTTTTCCATACTAAACCTTTTTAAATATACTGATTGATTGAACTGTGGGCTTGATACATTTTTAAAATTCATTCCCTCTTCCCAAGAAAGCAACTGCCAGAAAAATTTTGAAGGTATTTGTACAGTAAAAAAGCTGCTGTAGTAAACCAGAAAGCATATCAAACATTCTTGCCCACACAAGTTAAAAAAATACAAGTTAAAAAAAAATAAGTTATGGAAGCTAGTTGCAACAGCTCAAAAACTTGCTTCTAGAGCTAGAAATCTTTAACTGGTTGAACTCAAAGAATATGCTACACTCAACAACCACTAGACATAGCGTCATTGCTTAGCTTCAGCCTTATCTATCCATACAGAAAAGAGAAAAACACAGACGTAAGCAGCTTGAAGGAGTTTGGGGTTTACCCCTTCGCGGCTTTAAATACAAGCTTGTAGTTAATACATTTCATGCTCTCTAAAGTCGTTACCCAAATGTGGAACCAGACACATTCAAATAGTTTGACACGTGAGATATCCAAACCAGTCCTAAAGTCCTCAGCCTAAGAGACATCCCACAAGACTGAGGGGCCAAATTCAAAGAAGCTGTCAACATCATGAGAAACTGCGGCAAAAATCTCCAAGTGCTGTTGTTGGGATTGGTTCCTAACCCCAGTGGCAGTGACCCAAACTCTCAGGCCCCAGGCTTCACCTGCTTCACACTTTGGTTTGAGCTTTGCACCCTGCAGTGGTGGCAGTCTTGGACTGTGATGGTACAGTTATTTCCAAGTCTTATTTCAAAACAAGCATTAGAGGGCATAAAATTATACAAAATTAGGCTTATTATTTCCATAAATTGCCCTTACATCAAAAACGTTCCAGGCCTCTTCACCCCTTTGCTTTTTATTCTTTTACTGATGATGAGGTAGTTTCCTGTACTGACAAACATAAAGCAAATTAAAATGTTCTTTTTTTCATACTGACTTCCACTACCTTTTATTTGCATCCTCACATACCTTTAACCCCAATTTAAAAGCAAAAATAGCATTTTATTAAAAAAATCAAAATGTAATGCTTTTTTATGTATCAGGCATTGCTTGTTAAATATAAGGAAAAGGGTAACTTTTTTCAAAACAGATTCACACATTTGCACCTTAGAAACTGTGTAGCCTGCTCGCCAAAATTAAAACATGTATTTGTACAGAACACAGGTAGCTACACATTTCTAAAACTGGGACTTATACCAGGAGAACCTGCTATCTAAACTAATGTCTGCTAACATGTTTTTTAAAAACTTTTCTGTGCCAGTGCTAGGTATTTACAGGTATTGTATGTCTATACCATAATAAACTTTACTATATGTAGGTATATATATCTTTATTCATTTACTCTCATCTAGATGTCCCATCTAAATAGTCAAAAAATACATATGAAGCATATACACATCAGTTGTAAGTACGTTTTGAACGTCCCCACCATTATAGGATTGACTTTGCAATAACAAATAGTTTACACTGAGCTGCTGTTGTGCAGACATGCTCTAAGGTAATCAAGCTATTTGGTAAAAAAATATACAGAATTTAAGAGTCAGCTTAAAAATACCTAAGTGTTGAAACAGGCAGGTAACATTAGTTTCTTTGACTCCTCCTCCCCAGTCACCTCATAAGAACAGCTGTAATGAAATTTTATCAATTCCTGCAAACTAACACTACATCAAAAGAATCTTAATAAGTATAAAAGTAACAAAAAGTTCAAATAAATACTGCCAAAACCAAACACCACTGTTTTGATGAGTTCTCAGAATAAATGAGAGCTGGCACCAAAAAGAAACTCTGAGATGTAGATAAAAAGCATTTTTTTTTCTCATTTTTATGAAGACCTAAAGAATTGAACTGGCTTCTTTGACTTTCTGCCCCAGCTGCAGAGGAGGGACTCACCACTCTGCTCCCAGCAGCAAGCAAAAGGCAGTTGGTCATCCAAAGGACTATTTTTTATCCTAGGTGCCAGTGCAAACAAACCAAACAAATCTAACTAAATAGACAGTAGACAACACAGAGACTGCACAAGTGGAAGACTACTTCTAACACCGCTGCACCATCACCCCAGGTTATAATGCAGTAATCAGCAAAAAATAACAGCTTTTGTAATCACAGTTTTGTGCATCCCAGTGCCACTTTTTGCTTTCAATATCAGAATGAGAGGAGGGACCTCAGCCAATTTTTTTTTTATCATCTGGATCTTAATGAAGTTTATGTCCCTGCTTGCTGTTAAATTACACAGATTAGTAACACATGAGTAAAATAAATACAATCCTTCACATGATTACATTTTAAATTACCACATCTGAGAGGGAAAGCACAAACAACATGCACTTGGCATGGACGGAACATTTGCTGCCCAGGTTTGAAAGGAGGACTTCTGTTCAAAAGCCTTTACCTCTTCAGCCAAAGAAATAATTTATTCAGCTGGCTGCCATTACATACTTCTCAATGGGAGAAAGTACCTTCTAACACCGTACAAATATGGTGGCAGTGAAATACAAGAACAAAGGATTATCTGGACTTACTGGTCATCAAATGCTTCTGAACTTGTGGCAGCATCTGACACTGATGCACAGAAACCAAGGATGCAAAGCCATGCACATGCACAGACTGCAACCCTCCACACTTCCACCCTGACATTTAGAGTCTGCCAACCAGGTATCTTAAAGGATTTTATATATTGCAGCTCCAACCACAACTTTATCAAATGCCTACAAATGTGACTGATCAGTGCAGTTATGGGAAAAAGGACGCTTCACTTAACCTTATTTGGAGTATATCCCGTTCACCTCAACGCTGCTTAGATCAGACACCAGTTTGCAGCTGCATACATTTATCAAGTGTTCCTATCAGGTGCTTAATATATATCCAAATCCTACTGCTAACATCATTTTAGTAGTTAATCAATCAAGCCTAAATGTTCCCAAGTTCAAAACCAGCAGCTGCTGTGGGTTGACACAGATCCAGCAATGAGCAGTTTGTTTAGGATTACGTACTCGATTCACCTCCACATCTAAGGATGCTCATGGTGCTATGCAGCAAGGGTCTCAGCACCATTTCTCTCCACCAATTAATTAGCTCATCAACTGAAGACAGCTCAGGGGGCATGGGATTGAAAACCTACCATCAAGATAAACTACTTTTCCTAGCAATCACTGGTGGAGACAATAAATGGCCTTGCCAAAACACAGTGTGCATCCCAATGCTACTTGAATACATTACATCACCCTCCAAATAGGAATGAGAAGCAGATCATTTGACTACCTTGATCTAGAGGGGGGAACACAGTATACAACCCCACAATCTACAACCAACACCACAGACTTGGACAGCCATCAAAAACTGGGTTTTTGGAAAGATAGCTGTTTTGATTCCACTTCCCTTAATAACATTGTATCAATATTTCTTTAGTCTTTAAAAAACGCACTGATTTGATACATTATTTGATTGAAAGACACATGACAACACAATCACAAGAACACCTTTTTCAAAGAAACTTCTTTTCATAAAGCAATACCAGCTCCATTTTGCTCAATCCTTGGAAGTAATTCAGAGGCAATTGCTTTGGACAGCAGAACAGCAACCTCTGGCATGACTCCCACCAGCTGCCTCCATTCACATTTAAACCACAAAGGTTGAAGGATATTTTTCCTCACAGACTTGTCCATGAATGGTATGACATGATTCAGAAAGGAAAAACCCAAAGAGACACACTATTAAAAGCCTCTCTATGCAGTCCCAACTAATAACTCAGTTTCCAAATCTTTCCCTGTGTTCTCCATCATTCCCTCTCCTGATTCTCTTACTCTGGTAACACTGCCAGGCTAGACACTTTTTTTTATTCTTCTCACTCTGCTTTCTGCCTTCTGTGCTGGAAAGGAGGCACTGTCCTATTTGTTTTCCAACATGCTGAGCACAGCTATAGGAGAATCTGCTTATTGCCTCAAAGTATTGCTCACTGATGGGCAAAATAAATGATAGTGTCCTGCACCTTCTCTTTCCCACATATTATTCCTTAGCAATGCAAAATAGAGCCTTTACAGCAGAAAAATAAAGCATTTCTTCTTCTTCTTAGAGAGGTCTCAGTAATACTACAAAACTGAAGGAAGTGACAGTAAATATCGTCAATCTTAGATTTTCTCTGCCATCCTTCTGCCACATAGAGTTTATTTGTATAGTCTGCAGAACTACTTTGGCAAATGTTTTACTTTCTGAGCATGCAGAGTTCACTTCAGATGGCTGACATTCCCCAGAAGTGCCAGGGAAGAAAGAAAAAGAAACATCTTGGGACTTCCCACTTCCTCTCAGCAAGACTGTCCCAAACCTCCTGCCCTCAAAAATATGTAACCACTATATTCTGTGTACTTTCCAGTGATAGAAAAGTGCTCCAATCTGCCTCACCAGTTTTAAAAAATGCTATTTGTGCTTAAAGAGGAAGAAGGAGCAAGAGCAAGAAGAAATTTTTTAAAAAACATTTTAAGTATCCCTTTAAAAAGCTTCATTTTGTAACTATTTAGTTCCTTTCCTTCCCACTGCTTGCTTTTGACATACAAATACAAATGCCATTGATGAAAGTCAAACAGAAAATTATATCCCTCTGCATGAAGCACTTTAAGCTAAAAAGACTTCAGAACCCCAAATTAACTATCTCTCCTCATCAGATCTACCAGACACAAGCTCTCAGGACCACAACTAGTAGGAAATTACACTGGTGAAGTGACATATTCTTACTCTTTTTTGCTTGAATCTCACACCCCAAAATATAATGAAAGCAATTTCAATTTATATTGACAAAACTACCTGCTAAGAAAACATAGGCAGCATTGATGATCAAACTGCTGATGGAATTTATTTGTTCTTATACTAATTTACCCACAATAAGTTATTAAACTACTTCCTTTCATGACATTTTGAAAACTAATTAACTTTTCCAGGTGTTTGACTATGAAGACCTTTTTCTCTAACACTGGACACTGAAACTGCCTGGAAGCCACCAACATGTGCTCTTCTCAGCTCTTGTTTTGATCTTGTAAGGGATCAGATTTTCCTGCCCTATTAGAAAATTCCACACGGGTTCAGATTTAATTTCTGTGGGCCAAGACATCTTTTTTCCTCTCAGTATCTTTATGCACCCCAACATTAATTCATTCAGATACCTTCTCACACCTGTACTGTCTACACACTACTGAATAAAGATGCCAACGAACCTGCAGAAACAACCCTGCTGCATCAGCTAACTTTAACACATAGATTTCTGATTATTCATGCATGTTTTGAAATTTGTTTAAATTCCCTTCTGGGCAGAGGTTCTTCAAATACAGTCAACATTTCTTTCTCATTAATTAATGGGAGCAATTTTTTACTTCAATATTATTTGAATAGCAAATGTTGAAATGCATGGGAAATGAGATGCTTTACAAAGACACAGGAATTCCTGCTCTTCTTCCTAGTGCACTGAACAGAAATTTGCTCATCAACTGCAGCTCCCAAATGAGAAGGCTCACAACATTAAAATAATTGAAAGAGTAAATCACCCTAGTAGATGGAGTGCTGACATTATTATGCCACATTCAGAGCTTCATGTTAAAACCCAATTCCTAGATCAAATGACATTTTTTAAGTACTTAATCACTTTTCAGTATAATTTTTTCTTATGTGCACTTACAGAACCTTTCCTAACTTCCCCTGCTTTTTCCATTTTTTACCTTGGGGATGATAAAATTCTGATTCACTTCATCTGAAAACCTTATTTTCAAGAAACAGATGATATTTCAGTAGACTACATCAAATCTAGGTTCTGTTTGAATTACTTCATCCTCTTGTATTTCAGTTAATTGTCTGAAGAGGAGGCAGTCCACCTTTCCAAATGACTCTCCAAGTTTCTGTTTGCCAGTATATCTAGTTGACCCCTCTAACCCAGCTTGTAGGTCCTGATCCTTCAACGGGTATCTGAAGCCATCTGTGGCCTTCCCCATTCTCTCTCTAACATTGACACCAATAAAAGATGGAGTGTACCCACTGCCAATCATCTTTTTCTTTCTATCTTTCTTTCTCTCTTTCTTCTCTTCCTTTCCTTTCTTTCTCGCTCTCTTTCCTTCCTTCTTTCTCACTTCCTTTTCTTTCCTTCTTTCCTTTATATATCTGACAGATGTTTCTAAACAATATACTCTCGTTTCCCCTTTATGGCAGTCTCCATATCAATGGCTCTTGAATGCAAGTCATTCAGCACATTAGAATCTACTGGGAAAATGGGCAGATATGAGAGTAAGATATGAGATATAAGATATGAGGTGCCATTATGCCAGAAGGCGTGAATGGACCAACTGTTTCTTTTTTGATCTGTAAACAACTACAGAGGTCCTGGACAATGTGTCTTTGCTAGACAAATGAAAGGAAATTAGGATGCTGTTCCTGATTTCAGTGTCCTGAGACCTTTCCTTTAGACTGTCCTCTCCCAGCAAGGAAATCCCACAAAGGTATAGAGTAAGATACCACATATCACTCATGCTAACAAAACCAGATACACAAAGATAAGATCCAACAAACACAACCTAAAGGTGTGATCAGGATATAAAAATTGATATGCACATCTGTCATGACATCAGTAAAGCTATACTCCTTTCCTTGTAAGATTAATATAAAATGTATCAAGAAACAGCAGTTATTATCAAAAGTTTTCATGTGCCACCAGACAGTTTAATGCCGTTTGGCATCATTATTCACTTAACAGTAACAGCAGAAAACATTTCTTTCATAAAACCCAGCTGTTCTGGGAAACATGGTGCTCTTAGAGCTCTCAGAGCAGGAACTCAAGCCTCCAGAGTACTGCAAAGTCAAGGTTAATGCCCTTTCAAAGCATTTAAGTACTGCTGTTTGTAGCAACGTAAACTGAACAACAAGGTATCGTGCGTTGCCCCTGGCTGCCCCGAGTTCATTTCCTTCATAGCAGCCCATCTGGTGCTGCTTGTATTTATGACCAGTACAGGTAACACAGCAATGTTGGCTGCTGCTGCTGGTGCTTGCACAGACTCAAGACCGTCTCTGCCTCTCACACTGCCCCCATGATGTAGGCTGAGGGTGGGCAAGAACTTTAGGTAGGCAAGGACACAGCCAGGACAGCTGACCCCAAGTGACCAAAAGGATATTCTGTGACACATAACATGATTATCAGCCATAAAAACTAGGGGTTTGAACTTTCCAAGGCAGCTGCTGCTCAGAGACTGGTTGGGATCACTACCCGTGGGAGGTGGTGAGTGACTGCCTTTGCATCACTTGGGGGTTTTCTTCCCTTCACTTTTTAAATGGTCTTTATCTCAACTCACAAAGTTTTCTTGCTTTTGCTCTTTCAATTCTTATCCCACTGCAAGGGGGAGGGGAGGGAGGGTGGGAAGGAGGGGTTGGTAGGTGCTTAGCTGCTGTCTGGGGTAAACCCACCACATAAGGTCTTCATTAAAAAGCTCTAATGTAAATATTTGTGAAACGTAAAGTTATCATGCTGCTTAAAATATATTGTTACAGACTTAAACACTCATCACTTGCTGAAATGAAATAGCAGAAGTATCACATTCTCAAACTCTACATATGAAAACAAAGTATTTAATACAACTGCAAGATCATCTGGGCATACTTAAGAACAAAAAGAGATTCTATATTGTAAAGTATTTCCAGAACCCCCATCTTGTAGGGTTCAGAACCCTGGATTACCAAGAAACATCTCTGTGAAAGGAAGCTGTTGTGCAGAGCACCTTTAGGAAGTGCTGCAGGTATTTTAAGTAGATTTTAGTAACTAAACAACCAGGGACAAAACAGAGCAAGTTTAGTATTTCTTCACAATAATACTGTAACTACAGTTTCTGTTCCAGTGTTATGCAAATATGGGCTACAACTGTAAATTATAACACTTCTGGAATGAGGCTGCATGCCAACAGAAGTGCACACCCTATTCTTTCTTTCTTTTACCTTTATATTTGGGAAGAAAAAAACATGTCCTTATAAAGGAGAGAATATTGGCTAATATTTTGGGCTTCTGTATTTCTTTAAATTCCAAGCAGAACTACAAGCCTCCAGCCTCCCTTGTTTTCTAGGTACTTTGTATATGATTATTTTCTAAAATATCCAAATGGGAGCCCAGACAAAACGGCCTACTGACGTTTCTTCCAAATTAATTATTTTCTTTCAGATGAACTTTTTGTATGCCACTTTTCTACACAGAGGTGTCCTATTGCATACTTATGAACTCATGGAAATGTTGAAGTTAATGGCAGGGCTGTCAGACCCCAAACAGCGGAAGCACAAACTGCACCACCACTGCAAAAACTCTACAGAGTGAAGATAAAAACTAATGTTATCATTTGAAAAAAAATATGCTAATTTGAGACAAGCAGTACTCTGAAGCATAAACACCAACATAAAGAAAAGAGGAAATGAAACTGATTCCACAAAAATAGACATACAAAGCAGAAAAATGAAGCTGACACATACAATAGCCTGTGGTATATTACTATGAGAGCTACAGGCAAGATAACTGAACTATTGTACACAAAAGATTCTGAAATACGGATGATGATAAGCACAACTTTAAAAAATATGTCGAAACTTATACATAATCTTTATTAAATATAAAGCATTATCACATACCAAGTCAACAAAAAAAAAACCCAGAAAATTAGCCTGGTCAAAAAATTTCCACTTTTTTTGTAGGAGCATAATGGTTTCTGGAAAGATGCCCTTAAGAAAGGATTTTTCAGAACCAAAATTGGACCTAGCTGTCTCCTCAACTCTGTAAAAGAGAATATTATCTGGTGATCACAAAACACAGCTGGGCTGTATGATATGCATGCTGAAACTCTATCAGCTTGTCTAGAGTGGGCTGGACCTTCTTTAAGGAGAGAAGAGAGGAGGCCTTTCATCCTGTTACAGACAAAAAAGGGATCTGAAATCTCAGTACTTTGAAGAATAGGTAAAATGTTTGTTTCCCAGCTCAAAGAGTAAGGCATACTACACTTCTACAGTAAAGGAGCCTTTACTCACAACTCTTCCCTGGTGTTAAACAAAAGAGCACATACATATATACACAAGAAAAATGCCCACAGTGGTATCCAAACTCGCAGGAAACAGAATACAAACAAATTAAAGCAACAAGTCCCTGTGGTCCCATCTGGAAATACTGCACAGGAAATCCAAGTTGTAAGGTGAAACTATTCTGACTAGGAATGCAAATAGAAATTAAATAGAAAACAGTTTAGTTTTAATAGAAAACAGTTTAGTTTTAAGTTCTTTTAAAATATTTAAGAATTTTCAAGAAGGTAGAAAGAAGACAACTTCATAATAAAACACTTGCTTTTCATTAGCATTTTTGTGAGGTTTGTAAAATCTCTAGAGGATGTGTTGCCTGAATATGAAGTCACATTTTGAATACTGTGTAAGTAATAAAACATCTTCCCCTCCCTCGGAAACACCCAGATCTGTCACTATAGTCCAGTTTTTCTTCACTGTTCTGCTCTTTACTCTCTCCAGGCTATTCTGTGATTGATTAGTCAGCAGCTCCAGCTCTCTTCTAAGAGTCAACTCATTTCTGCAAAAAGAATTATTTTCTTCTCTTCATTTATGCCAGGCATTTGAGTAAGATAAATCAGAAACTGCAAAAGATGAACCAGTACAAAGCCAAGACTACACCTGGAGTTTTGCCAGCAAAAGTAGCATTGTTTAACAAAATTACCCCTAAGAAACATTACCATGTCACTGTGATTGTTATGTGCCCCTAGCTCCAAACATAAAAATGCCAATATTGGATGAAACCACCCAGCCAGTACGCTTTCTATGTCTCTCAACAGATAAGCTCTGTGGTTTCTGTTGAGGGAGTGCACATACTCTTCCAGTGAGAGTCACCTCCAGATGTTTTCCATTTCTCCCCTCCTCCAACATCTGCTCTGTTGCTCAGACATGCTTCACTGTCCCACATCTTGGGGAAAAAACTCACCCCCACCCCAAGCCCTGCAAAGGCTTTTACCCTCAGAACCAGTCCTGAAGCACCTTTACTGCAGGAAGGCAGAAACAGCAACATGAAGCAATGAGGTCAGTTCAGTAGAGCTCTCCACAAAAACTTCCCTCTGCCAGCTTAATTCTTTTTTTACTCAACTCGTCCACATCATGCATAGTTTTGCGCATCTGTCATAATTCTCCTTGGTGGTCTTTTCCAGGCTTAACAATCCTACTATATTTGCTTTCTCCTTACAACACAGCTGTCCCATAATTGCCCTACTTAGGTTGTCCAGTTTCAGCAAAGCCTTTCCAAGAAGGACTCCAGAAGGCACCTTGATAGATTACCAAAGAGAGAGCAAAGAAAACAGTGACACCTTCTGTAAAGCCATGCAAAGGAAGAAACATTCTTGACTCCCTCTACTTTTACCACCCCAAGTCCTTCAAAATGTCAAGCTAAAATCAGAGAAGGAGCACGGCTGCATGTCTCTCATCTAGAAAAGCTGAGAACACACCAGCAACATAGCTGCTAGCTTCCTCTTCCAAATCCCTCTGGTTAACATGAGGGAAATAATTTGTATCAAGTAAAGACGGTAAAGTTTATATGCAATAGGTATAACAGGATTCAATGAGCAAGTAAAGACCCAACGTATCTAACACTGGATATCTGTAGTTTGAATGTATTTTGTTAGAGACAGAAATTAATTTATCCTGCACTTGCATTCATGTTTGGCTACAACAGTTTTGTATAGCCTTAGAATAAATACCAAAAATTCCCTTTTACTTGAAAGCAGATTTGTGTTTATTACTTTAAAAGATTGAAAGTCATTATGAGTATTTCCAATATCCTCTGCTACTTCTTGAACATTCGCTTCTTTAAAACCAGCCAATTTTTTAAAATTATATATAGTCAAAGATGAATGCAGAACGAGATAGAAAACTCATTTTCTTAGAATAAGCCTAAAGAAGAATTCATCTGCTCATATTAAAGCATAACATAACAGGACTTAGTAGTGGGGGAGAAAAATGATGGGGGGAGATACCTATGCATGCATCAAAGCTTCACTTTAATAGGTAAAGAAAACAGGTATCAGGCTGAAGCAGCATTAAATAGAGACTTCATAAGGAAAACTTAAGTATGGAAGAATTTTAATTTCCTCTCCCAAGATTTTTGTAACACACCTTTTTTCTTCCAAAAAAACCTAAACTAAACCTGAAAGACCAGTTTACATATCTGCTGTGGCTGCAAGGGACAAAAAAATTTATGACATGACTTGTACATTGTCATGTTAATCACTTCTGCACTTCTTGTCAGCAATCAATCAAGGCTGCTAACATTTACCTGGGCAATAACTATTGTTTTCAACAAGAAAAATTACTACCTTGTGCCCATTTTTCTTATTAAGTATCATTTTACAAATTAAGGCTTTGATTCTACGAGTATGCACATTTTTGACAAGTTCATGTATTTCCCTGGAAGCTAGTGAGGCTCTCAGCACACAAAGCACAGAGCACTTCATGATTTGCAACAGCTTTACTAAGAATTTAGGAACCAAATACTAAAATCTACTTCAGTTAATAATATGAATCCAACTGAGAAATACATGGTAACTTGCTTATTAGAAGTTATTTAAAACTCTGACCCCATCTAGGTTAGAACAGTAGGTTTTTGAAATGTGTTTTTGTGACCAAATTCAAGACATTTCTCAGTCTATCTGAAAAGGGAGAAAAATAACAGACACAGCAGAAGATTAAAGAGGGATAACAGAAAACAGGGAATGATGAATTTGAGGACTCTAATATTTAGGCCCTGCCCGTATCTTCCTAAGTAATAAAAAACCAAACAGTAATCAATACTAATTTTCAAATCAATCCAGAGTAAACAATAGGTTTATAGCTCACATTAGTTCTAGAGAGACCTTTATGATGTTTTTAGTGGCACAGCACATTAATTAGAAATGTCAAAATGCACCTCAACATTGGTGCTTTGTTTTCCATTTGTCTCGGTTGTTAACTTTGGCCATTAAGACAAAAAAAATCCAAAACCAAACAAACAGCAAAAAACCCCCTCTGCTTTAATGACCACAATTCACTAACCCATAGCTGATTTTTCATGATGTGTTTTGGGATTAATTTTTTAGTATTTTACACACCAATTAACTAGTTTGGGAGAAAACCTTCTCCAGGGGACCATTAATTAATTACAGACATATTGTTTATTAATGCATATTTTTCTTTTCCAAAACTGTGCAGCAAGAGTGAACATAATTTACTCCCTTCTCTTAAAAACTTAAATTAATAATAAATCTGTTTTGCTGCACACTTAATTATGGCCCAGTTTTAAAGCATCCCCCACCTTGATCAAGCAGGAGCCTAAGGGTACCATCTTCTAGCACAATGCACACAATCTTTTGAACTATTCTACTGAAGGAGTTTGGTGCTCAGGACAGAGCTTCATGAACAAGTTTGCAAGATGCACATCATCCTGCTATTACGAAATGGCAACAATTCCGTATGTATGCAAGCTAATACAAGGCACTTCACCTCTTAAAGGGCAAACTGAAAAAAAAAAAAAGGAGTAAAAAAGTAAAATAGTAAAATATGTGGTCATGTGCCAGTCTTAGGCAGAAAAATGAAATAAAAGTATGCCACTCTTTCAGAAATAGAGGTCATTCAGCTGTGCTTTGTTGATGTTGACAGCAGCTTTATGCATAAGCAAAGAACTTACAGGTACAACACAGCCTTTTCAAATTAAGAATATAACCCTATTATCATCAACTCACAGACCCCTTCCTAGAAATCAAGCATTAGACCCCGAAGTGTTAAAGCCAAAATTACAACCAGGAGTACTGTTGACAGCCAGTATGATGAAATGAGTAATTCTGGCTAGACTCTGGTTCCCCAGCTTTTTTTCCACAGGATATTTCTTAATGATAATGCCAATTCCAGAACTGGAAACATTGCAGGAAGAAGTCCATAAGCAGAGCAATTCACCATAAAAAGCACTTAAAGGCCACATTTCAGATCAAGAATTGAGAGGTTTCAACTAGCCTGCATTTGCTCCACACAACTCCATATAAAGTTAGAAATATATCTAAGGAATAAGTAAATGTCAAAACCAAGGAAAAAAATTGCACACAGCAGTAGTAAGTGTGATGGGATACTCCCCCTTCCCCTAGGTTTGTGGAGGAAGAACTACATGTTAAGAAAAGCACCTCCCTTCCTACCCTACTGCCTAAACCCACTACTAACCAGAAAAAATGTTCCTCACTCTTCTCTAATGCTGTCCCTCTCCAGCTTTCCTAGTGTCCTTTTACAAAGAGAATACTCAAGACATGGTGCAGAATTCCCTTTATTTGACAAAGCTTATTTTTGACTCTGACACTTTTGGCAGCAAATGTTTCCTCTTTCCAGAAAAATCAATCTGGAGCCCCAAAATGACTGCGCACCCGCTACGAAGGAATAATTCCAGACAAAAGATGCTTTATTTCTGTAGGAAGCATGTGGTTCTTTTAAAGGTTCATAAATACAGGTGGTTTCCATGTATAGGTTACTTCCTCAGAGCCTCCTGTTTTTGAAACTAACCTCTCGGAAGCTTTTTTTTAGCACACATATTATGCATATTAATAAAAGCAAACAGGAGCCCCCTTTTTTGTAATTCCTCATGGAAACAGTTGATAAGAGGAAAAGCTACAGATGCCTATAAGAGGAAAAAAATTCAAACTGCAGCAATAAGATCTGTGTTGCTTGCTCCTGAGTACCAAGTGTTGGGATTTGGGGAGGGAAAGAAACAGAAGGACTTTTCCAGAGGTGTCTTTGGCAGATGAGCAGTGGATAGGAATGAGTTTCTAAAGGTAAACATGTTATTACATATGTTTCTAGAGAATCTTCCCATTTAGATTTCTTCTAAGCTTTTATAAACAAGTGGTTCAAAAAAGTATCTCTTATAGTCTTTATAGCACTTGGACCTCAATTATTTGCAGTGTACCATATGGAATCACATATGAAGCAAATCACTTCTCCTTACAGAAACAATTAGAATATTATAGGTGATCACATATGACAAAACTAACAATAACTCAATTGCATGTGACACAAGCAATGCGAAAAGCTTCCAAACAATGCAGAAAGAAAGCAGCCTGTAAAAAAAGTTCACGAGTCACAGAATGGTGGAGGTTGGAATGCTCCTCTGCAGGTCATCTGGTGCAACCCATCTGCTCAAGCAGGGCCACCTAAATCACAGTGCACAAGAGGGGCAGGTTGTCCAGATGGCTTCTCCACAGATGGTGACTCCACCACCTTAATGGGAAACTTCTCTTTCTGCTTGGTCACCCTCACAGTGAAAATGTGTTTCCTGATGTTCAGAGGCTTTCAGTTCCCTGTCTCAGTTTATGCCCACTGCCTCTGGTCCTGTCACAGGGCACCACTGAGAAGAGCCTGACTTTGTCTTCTGTACTTCCTCCCATCAGGCATTGCTAAGATCCCCCACTGTACCTTCTCTTCTCAGTCCCAATTCTCTGTCATTCCTCACAGGAGAGATGCTCCAGTCCCTTAATCACTTCAGTGGCTCTTCTTCATGTCTTATACTGAGGAACCCAGAACTGAACTGTACTGCAGATGTGACCTCATCAGTGCTGAGTGGAAGAGAGGGATCACCTCCCCTTCACCTGTGGGCAACACTCCTCCCAGTGCACCCCAGGATACCAGCAGCCACCTTTGCAGCAAGGGCACATTGCAGGCTCACATTCAACTTCATGTCCACCAGGATCCCCAGGTTCTTTTCCACAAAGCTGGTCAGTTCCCAGTGTAACAGGTTCTAATAAACAGGGTGGTCTGAACTTGGAGACTGAGTCTCTTTTTTTACTCCAGGTGAAATTCTGCCATCCGAGTACCCAGTTAAAGGCCATAGTAAGTGACACAGGGTTTATTCTGGATGCTGCTGTCTCTCGGAGTGGCTCATACCATTAGTGACACACCATGAGTGCAAGTTATGTGGTCCTGAGGCAAAATGGTGATGTTGTGAATGGTGACAGTTCAGTCTAACTTCTTCCTGATTAAGTATCTATTTGAAATCTTGAAGAAGGCTAAGAAGCAAACTCAGATTGTAATTAATATATTCCAACTGAATATCTCCCATTCCATCTATGTTCCTTGGCACAAGGAAAAAGAACTACATTTTCCATTTTTTACCTTCCCCTCCAAGAGGCCTTCTAATTTTTTTCACAAGCAGTAGAAACTGAACAAGGAAGATAGCCATGGCATTTTGCCAAATCTTAACAATAAAACAAACCCAATTCACATAGGCTTCCAAGACAAGGGTCCACTCACAGTAGAACATCCAAAGTCTTGCATCACCACTGAACCCCAGGAGTCTCTTGAAATCACCTCCTCAGCAGTGAGTATTAAATATACTCATGAGCCCGGCTGGGTCCCAGGGGCATAGGTTCACACTGGTGTCCTCTCTGAAGCTTAACTGGCAATACCAAAATGAAACATCACTTTGACTGTAAAAGTCTACGTCATTTCTGCCCCACCTGTGGATGAATGAAATAATTACTGCTGGGAATAAACCTAACAGAGCATCTCAGTTAGAACACTGCCAAAATTCATGTGTAAGACAGAACTTTAAGAAAAAGAGTCTTGTGCTCCATGACAGTATTTGTTCAAATATAATAGAACCTTTTTTCTTTTTTTTTTTACTTTTGAAGAAACATTTTATTGAATATCATACCTTTTTTGTTGTTGAATATCATCACAAATCTCGTCGTTTGAGCCCATTGTCTATATGCCCATGTAAAATGCATGACTAAGCATTGTCTCCACACCACTGAAAAAACCTGTTCTTAAGATAGAAAAAATATATATGTAATCTAACTCTAGTTACTGCAAACTTACTTTCAAAGATAAAAATACCATTTTCTTACTGATTTGAACAGAAAAAGTCCTGAAGTGCTATAGCATACCTTTTTAAAGGGCAAGCAAATTAGGCACTTCCTTTCATCTTCTCAGAGCTTCTGTCATGCTTTGATGATGGCCAGACAAATCACATGTAACTGAGCCATACCAGAGTAATAACTAACTAAATAAGTGAAAAAAAAAACCAAATCAAAACAACACAATCACTTAAGTATTTCTCCAGATGCAGTCCTCTAGTTTCTGGAATTCTGTGCGTCTCCAAAGTCATCAGGAGATGCCTCTAACAAACATCCTGTTTGTATCTGGTTCCTCTCTGTGCCTGAAGAGCTAAAATAAACCATCACTGCTTCTTTCTTTCTTTTTTTAAACAAAAAAACTTTTTTTCCCTCCAAACCAAGCAAACCTGCAGTCATCAGAGACTTCCCACATCTAAACAAGCCAGGACATGGTAAGAATGATAATGAATTTGACAAATGGAACTGGCATCATTCTTCGATTGGATAAGCTAAAAAACCTTTTTCTGAGCAAGCATAGATTGCTATTTTAACTGTAAAACTGCATCAGTAATTGGCATCGACAAAGGAGAGCAGGTTGGACATCATTTAATAAATCTGTCTGTTTAGAAAGCCAATAAATAAATGAAAGCCATCAACCCACACTTTGTGTGGCTTCTGCCAGTGCCAGCAGCCTCCAGCAGCCCACAGCCCTCTCCCTGCCCACTCCACCCAGGACAAGAACTGCCACCCTGGCTCTTCTCCCCTGCAGCTGACTCAACAACTGGCAAGGAGTTCAGTAGCATCCTTGTCACTACAGACACAGTAACAACACCAGCTTAAGAACAGGACAAATAGCATGAAGGCATACTGTGAATGTGTGCAATTACACTGAGACTAAGCTATAAATGAAAACAGGCACAAACAGGAAAGAAAAGGAGGAAATCAAAGAAGTACATCTGTGCCTACGTGCTAACCAACAGCTACAGGCACTGTATTTGAACTATGATGCAGCTTTTGTCACCATACTGGTTAAAAGGAAGTAGTTAAAATGAAACCAGAAATTGTTATAATAAGAGGATAAGTAATTACAAAAGATAAAGGAAAGGATGGACATATCATGGAGGGATATGGAGGGAAGGGACAGATGTGTGCACAGGTAGTTTAAAAAAAAAATAAAATAAAATAAACCCCAAATAAAACAACCAAACTTAATAAAAGAACTTGCAAAAAAAGTAACAAGTGAATATCTTATTTCTGTCAGAAAGCAACAATAACTGTTAATGGAGAGATAAAGATAAAAATAATTAATGATTAAGCTCTCTAAAAATTTCAACATGTTCTTCTAACAATACAGAAAGGAAAAATACTTAATCTGAGACAGTATTTAAGAAAAAAAACACAAGCCAAGATATGCATCCTCTGCACTACTTCTTACAACATACTTGGGATAACAAAAAGTCTTCCAGATCTCAAAGCTGAAGGGCATATCTGACCTAACTAATCACAGCAACTGACCTCAGACAAATTCCTTCAGTGTTGCATTTTCAAGACAGATGACAGAAAACAAGTCCAGGAACAGCACGAAGGCAGCCTCAGGTACAGTCCCAAGATCACCATGCCTGAGTCTCAATGTGCATCTCAGTGGAGAAAAAGGATGGTAAACTTCCATTAGAACGTGCTGAGCGTGATTGTGTATGATAATAATCCACTGGCAACAAGAAGTTTACCCTCCCTAAAAGAAATGGAAGATTCCTCAAACACATATGTATGGAAGAACATCTTTTTGTATACATGAGCTATCAAAGAAGTTCATGTGCAAAGAAAAGTCCTGCTGAGTACATGGCAATAAGAAAAATATTGTAAGCCACTGGATTTTCTGGGTTGGAACATCAGTGAATATCTTCCAAAGCTAGTAATGTTTTTATTTCTCAACACTGAAAAAGGTGAACACCTGGATTCTACAGAGAAACTTAATTCAAGTGAAATAACCTTACAGGGTTCCAAACACAATCAATTCCAGTTGTTACTTAGAATTGGTTATAATGCATTATGTGCTCTCTCAGAGGCCCTGCTTCCATCATTTATCAATAAGTTTTCAGCAGCATTCACACTTATTTTTAGTTATTAAATTACTGCCAATATTTCATATTTAAATAACCTGTAATATTCAAGTTTGAATTTTTAAACTTGATAAGGAGAATTTCCATACCTGAAACGAACATAAGTAGTACTAGCAGGACCCTGACTCAACTGGCTTAGAAGTAGAAAAGTTTGCTGGAAGGGGAAAAAGAATATACAGAAGGAGAGGTGTAAGGTAATAACACTGTCTTTAAGCCTTAATATCATCAAAATGGCATTGTTTTGTGTACATTAAATCCCTTTTGTTTCAATAAGCTAGTCAGAGCCTGTAATCTCCTTTTTATTATGCCTTCCCAATAATTAACAAGAGGTGTCAATTGACTCAGAATTTTGATTACTGTGGATGGGATCCTGCAAATATATTGTTGTCAGTGATATTGTGACACACAGCAGATGAGGCAGCATACATGCAGAATTTCTCAGGAAAGCTAAAATGTAGACAGAGATAATTTTCATTTAGATCCTTTCATGAGACGAAGATTTAGATATAGTCATATGTCTGTTTGTAGTGTGGCTTGGAAGAAAGAAAAAAAGAACAAAAGCAATAATGTCTAAGTACAAAGTAGATGGAAGAGACAGACCTATCAAGGAAGTGACACAATTATTTCTTGCCTCACCACCAGGAGATTGCCCACAAGGCCAAGAACAAGAAGCAATGGATCACATATATGAAATTTATAACTTTGTTACTCTATTTAATCTATCAGTAAATTACTATATCCTGTATGTCCCAAGAAAATAAACACCAGGATTTACATGTAAACATACTTCATCAAAATAATAATAGCTTACATTCAGACTCCACATTTCTGGAATGCATACACCCTTTCATCTGATGACAAGAAACATCCCAAAATACACATGCACAAGTGAGAGAACTAGGCCTGGAAATTCATTTTGCAGTGTTTCTCTGATAGCTAAAACACTTGTCTGCAGATCACAACAGAGCTATATACGTCAGCATTTTGGCCAAATCCTCAAAAGTCCCTGCTGCAGACATGGATTCAGACCAAGTTCTGCTCCTTTGCTCCATCCATTTTCAAAGAAAAGTTAAGCAAAGGACACAGGCATATTAACTAGTAACATGAACCCTTCTTCCCTCCAGTTTCTACAGAAGAAAAGGCAGAGAAGGGGGAAAGTAAGCAGGTTCACACTTGACTTAACAACTTTTCTTATGTCATGAAAATACCACACACTTTCTAAAAGGTAAAAGGATGCACTCTCACCAAACATGCCAGGCAGAAGAACACACAACTGAACATATCGATGGTTGGGGCAAAAATTCAAACCACTGCCACTCAACAGATTTAAGGGATGCATCAAGATTAAAGCTCTTTCTCAGCTACAAAAGAGGGCTCTCAAACTTTCATCTCCTAAAGACCAGGTCTATCCCCCAACATTAAGAACAATTCCTGTACTGAATGGGTGGAGTCACTGCCAAGTGAATCTCAAAACCTTCCACGTTGTCTCAGGTTCTACTTCAAAGCCTTGAAACTTACAAAACAAAGCAGCTATTTCATAGTCAGTTTTTCTTGGTGGCTTTCCTGCCACTTCTCAATTACTTACCAGCTTGCATTGTGGTCACCTAGACCTGGTTCTGAAGTGTCTCACATCTTCCAGGACCTGATTTATTTCCATGTGCAACATAGCACAAGGAAGTGACAGGAATCCCTGATCACCATATAAATATTAGTAATTCTCTGAGAAATTATGCAAGGTTGCCCCAGAGTTGGGCTTTTTTAAGCCACCAGAAGTTTCACAAACCAGCATTTTTACAGAACAATGCCACATCTGTCCCACAGAAGGCACATTTGTCCCACAGCTGATGCTACAAGAAGCTTTAGCAGAATGGCAGTATTTGCTGTCTTCCATTCAAGCCCTTAATTCTCAGACTCACCTGAAACACAATTGCTAATATTATCAATCTAGAGGAAACAATTATTCCCTTTAAGCAGATAAGAAAAACTTTATAAGACCTGAAATGCTGGCACTATTCTGCTACAAATGCACACACACTAGCATCACACGCCAGTCCTAAGAACTAGCAACACAATTCAGGTTCGTGTTTTTTTGGAATGGCCTCAAAGAGACACAGCAGCAGAGACCAGTAAATCCATTGGGCAAGCTGATGTCTAAGCCACCTGCTGCTAGGGAACCACTGGACCAACACCAGATCCTCAGTAGTGTAAGAAAACAGTACTGGGGGGAAAAAAGAAATAGAATTGGGAGTGGTAGGAACCCAAACCATCTCCTGAGAAATCTCTGTAAGGTACAGGCTCATGAGACAACATCATCCCCACCCATCTTCCCTCCCAAAGGTGGCAGGCTGGAAAGATCTCTATCAGACCTGCTAACCTAAGAGGGTGGTCCTCCTGCAGGAGGCAGCAGATTACATTATTGAGCCTTTACCTCCCTCTTTTCACCAAAAAAATATTTGCCTGTGTCATGCGTCAAGTAACACTTCAAAAGCAGCAACTTCCAATACGGAGTTGTTATCTTCTGCTGGAATTATGTTTCCACTCATTTGCTTTGCGACAATACATCTGAACAGACACATTTTTCCAGGCACTTGAACCATCTCTGTACACATTTGGCAAAGTAACCTAACCACCAGATGAAGTTTTTCTGACCCAGTTCCCTGGTATTATTTAGAAAATGCTTTGACACCTATACTTCTGGGGTTTTTCTCCAAATTCTGGTTTAAGGATTTTTATCTTTCTGTCATACATGCATTTCTCTCTCAAGCTACTTACTATAAATAAAACTGAAAAAAAAATGCAGAAAAGTTATTTAGTGTATTATGCACCTCCTGCATTATGGCATTCAAATGCCTCTTGTTCATGCTTTACAAAGCTTTAGTTTTTTCCAACTACACCCTTTCCTTTAACTGTTCAAAGTCAAAATAATCTCTACACAAAAGTTCTGGTTCTGAGATGGGTGTCCTTTAAACCAAGACATTTTTCAGGCCAACATCCCACAGAGGGAGTAGCCTTTTTATTTGGGGTGAGAGAGACTGTGAGAGTAAGCACATTACAGAATCAAGAAGTAACTTGGCAAAACTCCCTCCCCTTTCACACACTTCCACTTCAAACACACAGAAGTTGTTCCATGAGCAAAATAAATGAAATTTGGCTTTCTCAGAGCTGGAGACTCTAAACATAGTAAGGAGTAGATGAGTATTAAGGATTTTGCTGAAGTCAGAGTATTCATAACACCTCCAACCACATTCTCATATGCTCACAAGAACTTGCATTTCAGCTTTTCCATCAGAGCAGATTCTTATCTCTACCTTTCAGCCAGCTCACATGCTTTTCCACCAAGCATTCAGGCCTCTAGTGTCAGCCAGCTTCAAAGTACTGGGTGAAGTCAGACGGCATTATGCATGCAGCAGGCACAATCACAGTATCCTAATTTCCTAAGAAAGATGGCCTTAAAAAAAAAGGTGCTCTTGATATCAGGAAAAATTAACACTAAAATACAGATAAACAATAGCAATAAAACTCACTATAAGAAGCAATAATCAAAGCAATTCATGTTTATTTTGAGTCTGAAGATTATTTTCTTTTGATTTCATTGTGACATTGATATTAATTTATTTACTGTGCACACACATGAGTGAAGGTCTTAAAACATGATTTAAGTGCTCAGAGAAACGAACAACAGAAGGACAAGAACCAACAGCTTGCGACTGCTGACAATAATTTAGAAATAAATCACAATAGCAAGCAGCTAACCAAAGGAACAGGTTACCACCAGCCCTGAGATGAGTTTAGTCACAACATCAACACTGCCTGTTATTCCAACAAATATGCTACAATTCAGTCACTTCCTATTGGCCTTGATCACTTTGTCACGAAAAAGAAAATGGTTCCATCATTATAAGGCAGAGTGGACTTGTTACACCAATGGTCCAAATATATCAAAACAATCCTGCACAGCTGGAAATTATTAATCTAAACTTTGACAAACTACTGAAGCACAAATAAAATGTTCACTCAAAGGACACTTATTTGTTTTTAGACTGCTCTTTTCATGTAGTACTGCTCCTCAGAGGTGTTTATTTTCTATCATGATATCCAATGTAGATAATCAGTGCTTTGCCTAAAACAACAAAACAGATGCTAACTGTGCCAGAACCTACACTCAGAGAGTGAAACTTAGGTTGCTTTGAAAAGGAGGGCAGCTTCTTTGGTGGTGGGGAGGATGTGTTTGGTTGGTTTTTGTTTTGATGTGATGTTTTGCAGGGAGGGAGGTGGTTTGCAGTTTGCCATTTTCAGAGAATAGATAAGGTACATTTCAAGACACAATGAGAAGGTGCCTTACTCATTCAAATAACTTTGAAAACAGACAAGAACAGCCCCTCCCCCATGATACTTCATGACAGAGGAAACCACTCCACAAACCACTGAAAACACTGAGAACTTTCCCACTGATTTCATCACATACTGACACAGGCCTATGTTTCAGTTCCCACAGTGTGACCAGTGTGACAAAAAGGAACAGGCTAAAGGTTAAAAAAGAAAAAACAAAACCATACGATTACTGCTTTGAATGAAAGACTATAGAAGAAGTGGTCTGTATGCACTCCTTTATTCACATGAGTCTCTGGAACTTCCTAAGATGTCACAACATCTTAGGAAGGTGAGCAGGCTGCCACTAAATCCATAAAATTGATTAATTCAGTGTTCTCATGGACCAAGGCAAAGGTCGGCATCATTTTTAGAAAAGTGGTTTTTTCATTCAAAATTTAATCAAAATAAATAAACTAAAGCAATATAAGAGCAGGAATAAAAAAGTGAGAAATCTTACAGTAGTCCTTCACACCACTGTAGTGCTCTGACCTTATGGGTAGGACTAAATACACCAGTAAGAACCCTGAAACAATTCTACAAATAAAAGTATTTTCTGACATGCAACTTATTCACAGGATTCACTGCTCATGATTCTTTCCATCCTAATTTACTGGAGAGATTAATTTCATAAACCACAGAAAGCAATTATGTGGTACACTTGCCTGTCATGTCATGTCTGACATCTTAATTTTTAGTAAAAATTTTCTTCTCTTCAAAATTTTTTTCTCTTCAAAAGACAGACAACTTCCTTCAGTGCCATAGATTTTTCAGCTACTGCAAGCAACTAAAGCAGGTAGGATTAAGAGCCAGTGAACTGCTCAATTTACTCCCCTTGGTGCCTGAGAGACAAACAAGTACGCACCTCATGTAGCACCTACAATGCACAGAATAAGGTGATGACCTACTAGGCTGCAAATGCAGACCTTGCAGCTTTAGAAGGGCCATCTTCCTCTTCATGCCACTTTCTCTCCTCCATCAGTGATTTCAGATCCCTGCTGGCCAGCTTATGCTCCTGATGTTCTCGTCACAACTTGAAAGGCTAAAACATGAGTTCTCCTCCTCTCCCTGTCAAGAGCATAAAGACCCTCTGCAAGTCCATTGCTACTTGTTCAAGCACTGCTTCAGAGGTCAACCTCCCTCCAAGAAAGGGGAAACACAGGTTGAGAAGAGATACACAGCATCTGTCAGCAACATAAAAGAGTACCTTTGCACTAACCATACAAGGAGAATATGCTACTTGTTAAATGAAATTTCTGTTTCAATAGTTGACTATTTCAGTTTTCATAGTAGGACACCCAAAGCTGACAGCTTTGGACAGCTTGGAAAACTACTTCCTCTCTCTTCTTATCTGATGTTTCCATCTGATATTCCCACTTATTGTCATCTTAACTTTCTTCATAACTGTTTCCCTGTTATATCAGTACTACATATACAAGCCAGAAGACTAGACCACTTTTTTTTTAATATCATGGTATGGTCTTAGTAGTGTTTTTCAGGATGGGCTTCTAAGACCAATATGTACACCCACTCCTCTGCTCAGAGATACTGTCTTCCTGAGGAGCCATTAAATCAGGTGCATTATTTTTATTAATGTCTGTTTCATCTTCTGAATTGAAGGATGTTTGAAAAGAAAGGAATTAAATTATACCTGGTACAGCTCATTCTCTGATTCACACTTTAGGCTACAAAATCGCCAAGAACTGTATAGAATTTGAAGAGATAATAAGGACAACATAAAATCTCAACACATTTTTCTTTCTTCTAAGAAATGACACCTAAAATTATGGAACCAATTGATGCAAATGTCACATCAAGCTCTTCCCTATTCACAGGAAATGGAAGAAAATACTTTTGTGTACCCTTCCCACTAGCCATCCCTTACTGCTTCTGTAGTAGCTCATATCAACAATCTGTCAGATTCCATTAAAAACATATTTGAAAGATTATTTTTCCCCCAACTGGCTTGAATTTAAATAAAAATTTGCTCAAGTTGTCTCCTGTTAAAGCAGAAAACGAGGTTTAAAGAAAAGAAATGCAACCTGCAGATAAGCAATCCTGGGGAAGGGAAGTGGACAGAAGAACTGCCATCTTCATATGACAATGCTGTTCAAGAGATTCTTTCAAATTCTGAGTCAAATTTAATACAAGGTATTACTGCTTACTGCGGAGGTTATAGCACAGATATACCACTGCAGCATTCAGCAAGAAATACTGAACAGAACCAGACCAGATTTGTAAAACAAGGATTCAGCGTTTACTAACCGTTTATCTGCGCTTTTTTCGCACAGGTGTAACCTTTAGGGAGGAATCAAGTTCTAGCAGTGTTACAAGAGAAATAAAATAGTCAGGACCACTGCATGATGCAACAGAGTTCCTGAAAAGATAGCCCGACCCATGACCTTCACTCCAGACCTGAGAGGGGTCAAGGTGAGTTACAGCTTTTGCAACACATCAGAAAATCACAA
Organism: Corvus brachyrhynchos; assembly: GCF_000691975.1. Lineage (NCBI taxonomy): Eukaryota > Metazoa > Chordata > Aves > Passeriformes > Corvidae > Corvus > Corvus brachyrhynchos. The sequence continues at coordinate 2,882,831 of NW_008237226.1, read as the reverse complement.
AACATTTATATTGTTACTGCTGTATTTGAGCATCAGTGTGATCTGTTTAGAAAGAGATGAAGTCTGACTTGATCCAGAATCCGGGACATTACATCATCATTTATTCATTCTAGAATCAGGCATTACACAATAGCTAGCTCACTCTATTCAGCCAAGAATTTAAGCTTAGAGCAGGCAATGAAGAAGAAATGCCAGAAGCGTAACATCAACACATCAAAATACTTCCATTTGCTTCTAGCTATGGTGGCAGAGGGAAGTACAAGGCAAGCATTGACTACAATATGACCAGTCATCACACCAAGGCCTGCACCTCCTCCTGCAGAAACTTGCTCTGTAGAATAACTTGCACTGACCTGGAACTCTCAAGCACAAATCATGAGCAGCATGTTTTACAAATTAACGTGCAAATCATATCACAGATAGGTCAAGACCCCAAACTGATTAGACTGAATAATCAAGTATCAGTTTTACCAATAGCATAGATGCTGGCTTTTTGCTGTTGGGTTGGGTTTCTTTTTAATTTCATAATAAGCATCTCTCTTGGTTGACATATTCAGCAAGAAGCCAATGTAGCAGCACTTTATATAAAGCATTCTCTCAGGAGTGATGTTTTTTCCCTGCCTGTTACAGTACAGGCCTACAGTTACAGGAATTATCATGGGCAAAGTTCTATAAAGTACTTTCCCTGTATGCAACATTTCTCAGCATTGAACAGTTTAAAATGGCCACTTTTCTTAAAACATTCAGTTGTACTATATTAAAAAAAAAAAAACCCTAAGCATTCCATTCAGACCCTTTGACTAACAAATTCTTCTGGTAGCTATTTAGAAAATGAAAATACGTTTGAGCAATATGCATGTATTAATACATATGCACATCATAACACTACTCTCTGTGGGTTTCTTTTAGCACCACTGAGAAATACTAAAGGCATACCTGGACTGTGTAAGGTACAAAGATATTTAACCTACCTCATCAAAGCTGCTATCTTCCTTCTTCAAGGCTTTAAAATAAAAAGAAAAAAGAAATTATTATCTATACTGAATTTCAATGAACACAAACCACCAGAAAAGAAGAAAAAAAAAAACAACAGAGCACCATTTTCCTGTTATAATAGGAAAGAACAGGCTGGCATGAATAACAATTTTATACTCAAAACCTGAATCTGTAAATGGAATGTAGAACTGCACAGAGAGTTTCCAAGAAAGTGAATTTACATATTTATGAAAAATATCCTCTCAGGTTAAAGAAAATAAGAGTTTGTAAGGATGGGTTTGGTTTTTTTATTTTAACTCCTAGTGAGTGTGAAAACCCTTTATGGAGAGCTTGACTGAACCTCAAAAAGGAAATAACAGACACTTAACCATGTATTCAGTTTGTCAAGTACTAACTCCTTATGAAATAGTATGCATTGTAGCATACTTTTTTCTTTTTTCTTTTTTTCTTTTATAGTTTTTAATATGACTTACACTAAAGCAGAAGAGATTTCTTTCTTACACTGTTAACAAGCAATTAATCAACAAACAAAGAGAAAAACAGTGCAGAAAATAGGTGACCTGGTAAATTAAGAAAATGAAGACACAAATAATTCTGCAGTTGTAGCAAAGTCGATGAAAAGTTTTCCTTTAGCATACTGGACATATTTATTGAAATGTGAAGAAAATTAATTTCTCCAAATCCACACTGAACTGTGTCAGTCCAAAGGTACGAGACTGGCTCCTTTTCTCAGCCAGACCCATGAGGGATTGCACTTTGTGGGCTGCACGCTGTGACCTGAAAGTGGTCTTTGTTTCCTTCTCTTGAAGAGCTAAAATTAGATAAACCATTGCATTGGTGGTTGCACTGTTTCTTTTCAGTTTAAATCACGAAGGTTTTCAATTTGAGGGAGGTCATCTGAACAACCATGCAGCTTGTGCAGTGCTGCCCCAGAAGGGTCCCTCTTCATCATTTAAGCAACGTAATGTTTCTTACACTCCTGCATATTTCTGCAGGAGATAAATATTTAAGCACCTAGCATGGTTGGGGATCTAGACTCCAGTAGCTCTTTTTCTCTTTTAGATGCTCCTTCTGCCTTCAAATCACTAGTAATTTCTAAACCTCTTCCAAATTCTGTCTTCAGGAGCAACTGTGTTATCAGCTTCAAAAACAAAAATAACACAACAACAAAACATAAAAACCCAAACAAACAAACGAAACAGAACAAACAAAAACAAAACAAATAGAAAAACCAACCCCCCCCCAAAAACCCAAGAAACCAAAAAAACCCCACCAAAAAAACCACAAGAACAAAAACCAAACCAACCAACCAAAACAAAAAACAAAATAAAAACAAAAAAAAAAACCAAACAAAATGAACAAAACACAAAACAAAAACAACACCAAGACTGTAGAAGCTGTACCAGAGGTGGTACAGAGGCAGTACCACCTGTGCAAACAGTGCTGCACCTCCAGAACCTCCACCATGGGCAGCAAGGCACAAATCCCAGCTATCTTTGTACAGAAAAGCAGGGAAGGTCCAGCCTTCCTTTGCTTTTAAACTCCCATTTCTTTAGGACATGAAACATGGCTTTCCTCAAATCTTTGCAGCTCACTGCTCTACAGTTACTCATCTAGATTTCCTGCTCAGTGATAAAAACAATGAAACAAACCTTGGTGTTTTGCTGAGTAGATCTGAGGCACTCATTGTACGTTTTGATAGTTAAACATATTTTTACGGTTTTGAAGGGTGATCAAAACATTTTCACACTGCCAATCCCAAGTACTCAGAACTATGAGTCAGGAAAAGAGGGGGAAAGAGGGGGAAAGAGGGGGAAAGAGGGGGAAAGAGGGGGAAAGAGGGGGAAAGAGGGGGAAAGCTCTCAACCTGTGGAACACTTTTTAAGAACACACTTTTAATCTTCTCAACTACCATTCAGGTCACAATGACATACAAGTTATAAATTAGTAAATGACACACCTAGGCCATGCTGACAAGCTTTTCTCCCTTACCAAAACACAAGATTTTCACATGACCAGAACATTACAGGAATACCCAAACAGATAGCTAAACAAAATTCACAGTCTAACAGAACAAGAAGAAATGGGAATCTGTGGTCCACTGCATATATATGGCTTGTCTTTAGCTTCTACCTTTGACTAAAAAAGGACTTTTAAGAATCACCAAAAAAATATAAGAGTTCTGGCCACCCATTTAATGAAATTCTGCTTAGTAATAATATCACTCTCAACCCATTCACTACATAGCATCTCCAAAAGAAGACATCAAAGACGTTTTAAATATTTTTTTCTCCTCAATGCAATCCTTTCCTTTTTAAACTGTTAAAAAAAAAGTTCTGCTGAACTTAAAAAAAAATAAACTGTTTACAAATGAACTTCTCATTATCTCAGGTATGTGAACTATGTGGATGTACATCAGAGGAGATTAGTGGAGATAACCTTTGCATCAGTGAGGAGCTAGTAACAAAGCCCAGGGATGCTCAGAAGGGCCACAGACTGCTCTCAGCACACTGTGATCAATCTCACCAATGTTTTCTCTCTTTCTTTCTTTCTTTCTTTCTTCCTTTCCTCCTTCCTTTCTTTGTAAGCTGGTGTTAGTTTTTGACTAAAGAAATTGCATAAGAAAACAGAAGTTAAATGGCATGAGCTGAAGAGATCTCAAATATGATTCTGGTACTATACGAACTTCAACAAATGCATAGCTAAGAACTCTTCACATAACTAAAAGATCACTATTAATTTTATTAAATTATTCACTATTAATTTAATTACATAATTATCAAAGTGCAAAACTAAGAACCAAACCTAATAAAGGTTTAAATGCTAAATTAAACAATGACTCAACTGAATCTCTGAAAGTTGGTTAACATACAGTTATGGTGTGTTCATTTACATGGTCAATACAGTCTGTAAGCAAGGAAACCAAATTTTTAAACTAATATGGATGATCGTATAAAAATGGACAGGCTGGCAGAAACTTATGAATGAAAAGAATTATGTATGTTTTTCAGATTCTTAGCAATATAAGTTCTTTATTATGAGATAACTTTTAAGAGGGACACTCCTTGAAACACCAGAAAATTTCTGCCAGGAGAAAGGGCACCTAAGTTGCAAAGATAGCTCATTTCTCTAGAACTGGAAGCATGTAATTTCTACAGCAAAGAGCCACCCTGTAGCACCACGGGCCACACACATTTCCTCCAGCACTCCACAGTGCTGTATCATCCTCTGCCAGATTTGCACATAATGGCACAAAGCGAATGCTCAGGAAAAGGCTCACTGAATGGGCAATTTCACACATCACATTTTTCAACTCAGCAAAATAAACATTTTCAGTACTAGATACTCTGAGAGTTACAGGACTGAGCACAGTTTTGCATGATGAGGCAGATCTTCATCACCCTCTTCCAGGAAAACCAGTGGCTGCAAAGCATCAGTTCACAGTTAAGAAAATGGGTCAAGTCTACTTGAGGCTGCTGTTAGTACCCTTTGGGCCTCTGCTGTGCCCCAGGAATAACTAGACTGGTTTTGTCTAGAGGTGGTGGGGAAATAGCTTCAAACGTTACCTAACATATTTCAGTACACTGCAAAAAAAAAAAAAAATCTTATAAATTAATTGCAGATATAACTTCTCAAATTGAGACAATTATTTGGTGGGGAGAAGAGGGTCTGAAAGACAGTTCATTGAGTGCTAACCTGCAAGCTCTAACAAAAAAAGCTCTCTGCCAATGACAATCAGGATACATTCCCACCACTCTTAGCCAAGAGGCTAATATAAACTTGGCTATCGAAATCTGGTTTCAAAGTTTGAGGTCTTGCAGTATTGAGAGAATTGCATTTGGTAGATGGAATACTGCCAACACTGGGGGAAGGTGTAGCAGTACTTTATCATTTCAAGAATGATCATCAGATCTTCCCTACTGCAACACATGAAGGTTTGATTTTAATGACTAATTATTTGATGCAAACACCATAGTACTCTCGCATTATTTATATGACTATGCTCAGGATACCATGTCATGTACTTAAACCTATGAAAACACAGAAATTGCAGCAGAACATAGAAAGTTAATACATCATCATTGATTTATAGAATCACAGAATGGTTTGGGTTGGAAGAGACCTTAAAGATCATCCCTACCGCCCTGTCAAGGGCAGGGACAACTTCCACTAGACCAAGTGGCTCAAAGCCCCATCCATCCTAGCCTTTGCCACTGTCAGGAATTTATTATTTATAATGAATCACAACTGAACAGAAGACCGACAAAATTATAGATTAAATATGTATTAAATTTGTAATTTGCTAACCATTCCAAGCAACCAGCTCTTACAAAAAGAGCTTTAAAACCCTGATGTCAAATACCCAGAAAGACTTTTTCCAATGAGGTTTTGGTTTTCCCTCCTTCACTTCAGTATAAGAGTTAAGGACAGCACATGTTTTAACCAAGGATTTCCTGGTATGCAAGTTTAGGGTTTCTTTGCTTGGGCTTATCTGTGGCTCTGGTATCAGGGAGTGGACTATGTCCAAACCTCATACAGATAAATTAGAAGGTTTTTTGCTCAAAGTGCAGTTACCAGAATGATGATCAATATATTTGAGCATCTGAAGATTGAACAAACTTGCTGGTAGCAGCTGTGTTTTAATCACAAATCAACCACAGCAAACAAACACACCGCATACCAAACCACACTCCTACACTTCTGCGCGTATGCACATAGAACTGGAGGAGCTTTTAGACATAAAAATCCGTGTATCTAAAACCAGGCCAGAGCTCTCAAGGAAACTAAAAGCTTGTTTAATTTGTGCAAAATGACAAAAAGAGATGATCACCCAACCGAGCCAACTAAAACATGCAGAAATTACCAGCCAGAGGGGCCATGATCCCTCAAGGGCATTAACAGTCACTGTTACAACAAAGTAACTGTCACTGTTACAACAAAGCAGCATCCTCATTCAAAACATTTTCTTTGTTAATGACTTCCACCATCAGTAAAACCCTTTCACAGTTCTGTGGAAGAGTGTCTCTCTATTTATACAGGTACAGAGACATATAACAGACCAAACACCTGACTGCTTTGGTTTTTTCTTCTAATCAAAGAAACTTAAATGTATTTTACAAGTTTAAGACTGATGATAGGTAAAAGCTGTTTTCATATGGGGACAGAGATTTGTAACGGTGACTTGATATTTGTTTCACAACTGTAACTTTGCATTTACCCTTGAAACTCTTCTGGTTTTCAAGTAAGAATGAGCTTTTCTCAGTTTTTTTCTTCCTGGAGCAGGACAATAAAAAAAAATTCAAATGCAATCATACATTTAAAAGCTTGCAGGCCTTTAAAGCTAAAGGTGGTACGCTGAATGCATACACAGCGTGTGAAAAATTAAAATGCCCAAATATGCCAGCACATCTCCTAGGTAGGGTTATTGGGGGAGAACCAAATGCCACAGCTCCTGTCTGTGGCACAGGCACTTCACATCCTCTCACTGGGACAAAGCAGCTCTGAGAGTTGACCCATGCCTGCCAGCCAGATGGGCTGTAAGGGAAGGCATCCCAATGGGACAAGACATGAGTAAGGACTGTGGAAGGGCCCATACAGAAGGTCTGCAAGGACAGGGGCTGCTGCATCTGCTCTCGTGTGTCACAGGACTAACTCCAGCTGCTCTGTCCCACCAGCTTGGGGATAACTCACAACTCCTCTGAGGTACCTTCTCTCCCTGCTCAGCTGCGTGTTGATGATGTCAGTAGGAATTAATGCTTTAAACAGTGAATTAAGCAATACAGTGTGCCAAAGACTATGAGAAACACCAGTCAGAGCAGACCAAAACTCTTTGGCATTGTTCTCAATAACAAATTCAACTGCAAAATAAACTGGTGTCAAAACCAAACACGGTGTGGTGGCACCGGGAGGTAATACGCTTGGCAGTGGCATTCAGATGACGCTACCTCAGGATGCTTTGTGTCAGTGACAGAGTGACAAGACTTCCCAGCAGATGACAGATAGACTTCTTTTGTCTGGCCCCCTAAATCACTGGGCCACTGTTACCTGCTTCAGCATCTCACACCACAACTAAAAACAACCTGCAGCCCCTACAAAAAATAAATTACCAGACCTGCAAAATTAAAATAAACTATTGCTTTCTGTCGAGGTTTCTCTTTCGCAATGGGGACACGTGAGCCAACTATCATTTACAGTTTGTTCTTCCCAGCCGATTTTGGGCTAACTCCATCACAGACACATGCAGCACTGCTAGGGCTTCCAGAGTTGTTTATTTCCCGAGCTTTCTTCCCAAGAAACGTTTTTCGGGGACGGTGTCGGCGCGGGTGTTTCCAGCCTGGCAGCGCTGAGCTCACGCACCCCGTCCCCTCCCTGCCGGGACCCCCGGGTGCCGGGCAGCGCTGTCCGGGCCCGGGCGCGGGACTCACCTATTCGGCCGAAGCTCTCCGATAAAGTTCTCCGCAACTTTTTCATCCTGCTGATCTTCTCGGCGGACT
>NW_008237226.1:2851846-2874550 GCF_000691975.1 Corvus brachyrhynchos | reverse complement strand
GCCGTGGCTGACCGGGGGTTTGGCGGGGCAGGGAGGCCGCCCCCGGGGCCGGCGGCGGGTGGGGCACTCTGGCCCCGCTGCTGCGGTGGGGTGGGTGGGGACAGGGTACCTCGCTCGCCGAGAGCACCCGGCCCGTCAAGTTGAAACTTGGGGTCTCGTGCGTCTCCAGGCACAGCCAGATAATGTGCCTTCAAGTGCCTTAGCCTGCAACTTAATGAGTGTTGGGAGCTTTTGATCTTGTTAACTCAATTGAACCAACATTATTGAAAAATAAATCAGTTTAACCCAACAAAATGGATGGTCATGTCTAGTCTAAAGTATAAAGTAAGTACTTTTCGAGAACAGTATGTTAGGTAAGATTTTCAAGCCCAGGGTTTTGTGGTTCAAATTGTATTTTAATGCACGTTATCTGGTTAAAATGAACTTGAGTTTTAAGGAGGCTAGCTAACACAATTTACTGGGATTAGACGGTGTCTAAGCTCAGTTTTAGAAGCATATTTGTCTAGACAAGTGTTTAGGTGAGTTGTGTGCAAGCCATCTGCAACTCTGTGCTCTTGGATTGGGATTGAACCTTTCTATTACAGTACAGCAGGGATGGACAGTATGCAGCATCTTGAGGTGGAAGTCTATTGCAATTATCTATTTTAATCTACTATATGTACATGTATCTCTTGTGGCGTACAAGATAAAGGGAACTTGTCCTGCTATATAGCAGTACAGTAATGCCGGTAAAATGTCTTATGCATAACCCCTGAATGTACAGACAGCTTGATAAAAAGGTTTTTGGAAGTGTGAATCCTCTTGACCCTGCTAGCATCTTTGAAACAGGAGCTAAAATGGCATTTTCAGTGTTGGCTATGTCATGTCATGGAAGGAAATTGAGAAAGGGTGGAAACTGGAACATTGCAGAGAGGAGTGCAGGGAAAAGGAGGAAAAATAAAAATCAAGAAGAAACAGAAAAGGGCACTAGAAGGAAAAAGGGAGGGAGGACACAAGTACTTAAAGATGTTTAACTCAATCACTTCAAAGAAATTACATTTAAGTCCTTAATAATAGCTGATGGTTTGATCTTTGTCTGAATCTGACATTACTACCCCTGTTCCGAGTGGAGAGAAAAATGCCATCATCATAAATAAAATATTCTGGTCCAGGCGATGAAACTGAGTTTAGCATTTGAGCCTTTTGCATTTTCTGTGTGCACCATTCACTCCAGGTAGCTCTGCTGTGTGGCTGAGACATGTACCAACACTGGTATAATTCAGTCTGTGACTTGCTTTCAGCAGTTAGGGATATCATTTCTGAGAGCTTCTCAGGAACCTGTAATTAACCATGCTTAATTGATAGATGCTGTCTTACCTAGTGAATTAGCCTAGATCCTAGCACCTAGTGAATTTGGAATGATATTCCCTTTTTCTCCCTATTTCTCAGTGAACTATCACTTTATCGCTTGTGAAGGACAAGTCTCTGCCAGGCTACTGCAGTGGGTTCTGCTTTCTTTTACAGAAAAACAAGCAACCCAAAATTTCTGAGAAGCATCTGGCTTTGCAGCTGCTTGGGAATGATCTATGAGCATATGTCAGGATCTTTCAAATCAATGAAAATTTTGCCTAAATTAGACACCAGTGTGGTGCCAAGCGAGAGAAGCCTAGGTCTCGTCTTCTGAAAATTGTACAACCTCAGGATGCAGACATGTTACACAGATGTCTCCACCAGAGGAAGGACAAGCTTCCAGCTGTGCACAGATTCGCCAACTGCACCCTGCAATTTGTGTCATTCTTCCCACTGGGGTCTTTATTTGGCAGAAATATTTCTGTGAAAGTCCTTCTTTTTCCTCTCCCCAACCCAAACTTCTTCCATATCCAAGGGCAATAATTCATTGAAAATTCATTGAATTCAGGAATGTGGAATTACTTTTGTAGCTTTGATCAAGCTCATAAGCTGGTGGTTCTTATTTCTTATGTTTGTATTTCCACCACCCATCTCAGGAAACCCGTAAAGCAGAAGCAAGCAATTAGCAAACCACAGAGATAGCAGCTACTCTGATGATGATGTTTTGCTTCCTTCTAGGGACAGGATTTCAGCTCTGTTTTAAGTCTTGCAGTTTGTGGCATAAAAAAATTAACATGAAAAACATTCAGAATGATATTGTTATTTGCTACCTTCTTCCACAAACCTTTATCAAGTTAAAGCATGTTTGCATTTAATGGGGCATCTGTTTTATAAAAAGCCAGGCACATTATTTACAGCACCTTTTCTTACATCAACTCTCCAAAGAAACACCCTGAACGAAAACTGCTTGCAGTTACTTTATGACCCAAGCATCTCCTTGCCTAGCTTTGGTAAGAATTCACTACAAATCCTGGCCTCTGCTGCTGACACTGAGTCATGCTGAATCACTCTGCAAATATAAGTATTATCAAGTGCAGGAAAGATAGTTGCCAAGATATCACTTGCAAGTTGGACAAGAGCAAACATTCGCCTCAGTGTATCCTGCAAGCCAGGAGCCTCATCGTTTCAATGTTTCACGCTGAGGTGTGGGTTATTTCCAAGGAAGTGGAGAGAGCAGGGCTGGCAGTTTGTTCATTATTGTGTAAAAGAACATATTGTTTGGAGCTCCAAGCAGCGTGGTCATGGGCCTGGAGCACAGGGTGTGCCAGCAGTCCCCTTGCCGCAGATGGAGCAGCCACGGCTGCGCTATTCATTACTTGCAGGGTAAGATGAAACGACAGAAAAATAAATCCGTGATGCATGGTGCAGATGGTGGCTCAGTGTGTAACACAGATCGGTGCACTCTCCAGATCTCAGGGCATTTGCTGTTGATTTTATGGGGCAATTTTATGTGGTCTGAGCCCTCTCTCAACCCCAGTGTTTGCCATGTGTCCCCCCACCCCACCCCTGGCCCTGTAACACTTCTCCTTAGGGGCTCTTGAAAGGCAGTATACTTAAGTTACATTCCTGGGCCAAGTGTTTGAATTTCAGAAACCTTAGGAGCACATAAACAAGCAGTGTATGTTTGTGGAAGAGGTAGTTAATGCCATTGATTTGGAGTGTTATGTGGGCAGAGTAAGGCCTTGCATGAAGTGGTCTGCTGGAGGAAAGCAGTAACGCTCTCTAGGGAGATGGAATAGTCAGTGTAACTTCTCTGGGGACAGCACTGTCTTGTCAGGCCTTCTGCTGTCAGTATAAAGTAGATTTTCATAAATCTCCTTGGCTGGAGACGTTCTCCATTAGGCCAGTCTGCTCACCTTGAAAAGATCTCTCTGCTGCAGCATCTGGGACCTGAGTGCTTGGAGCTGTGTTGCTTGTTAACACACAGCAATCCTTTCATGACCCTGCGGTGATGAAGATGGATGTAAAGTCACATAACACACCCCCCCTCCTCTTCCCCCCTCCCCCAATCTCACTTTCACTTGTCCTCTAATAATACTCAATCCAAGATGACTATTATCTGAAGAGAAAGCCAGGCTCTGCTAACACAAATGGTGCCTTATCCTTAGGGACATGACCTTTAAGCTCTGCTAGCAAAATGCATTAGTGACAAAAATTAAACTTGGGCAATAGCAGAACAGTACCTGTGTAATCTGCATCCACATCATAACTTGTTCCTGCAAAAAGTTCTCAAAGCTGATGTATTTTATGTTGCTTTATTGGTGCTTGTCATTAAATCCCAGTTTTTATCAACCAGTGGAAATTTTCCCCTTGTTGATATTCCATGCATCCCTGCTGATGAATGGAGGGCAAACAGGCCCAGGTATTGCCTCTCCAGCCTGGCTGCTGTTGCCAAAGCCTGCTCTGTGGGGTAAGAAGGGATGAGTTAAGGTTCACACACATGGGTCCAAAGGCATAACAGGAAGAAAGTGTTTCTCCTGCTGCCTTATATCCGACTGCTGGTTAGAGGTGACCTGCTGAGCCACCCGTGGTTTTACACTCTAGTACCCTCTCGTGGTCACTTTATTTCATGTATTAACATATGGGGTGACTTGTTTTCGGTCTCATTCTTACTTTACACCATCGCATCAGGGGTGAAATGGCTGCAAGTGAAACACAACATCTTTAACCTTGATGTGTGTTGTTCCTGTCCCTGTTAGGCAGCTTCCTTGTGGTGTTTGTGAGCAGTTAATTTCCCACGAAGGTATGGATTCTTTTTGGTTTGGCCATGACACGAAGTTGTGGGTTAACCCCTGTAGGCAGCTGAGCACTGCACATCTGCTTACTCACATCCACAGAACAGAAAAGTAATAGCAAACACAAGAAAACTCATGAGTTGATAATTTTATAAGCAAAGAAGTGGAATGAGAAAGAAAACAAAAGATAAGTGATGCAAAGGCAATCACTTGCCACCTCCCACAGACAGAGAGATGCCCAGCCTGTTCCCGAGGCAAAAGACAGCCGTCCTACCCAAACACCACTCCTCTCCACTATATTGCTGAACATATTGTTATATGGCATGGAATATCGCTTTGGACAGTTTGGGCTGTATCTGCTTGTATCCCCTCCCTACCTCTTGTGCACCCCTGATCTATTCAGTGGTTGGGCAGCAGGAGAAACAGAGGCAGCCTTGATGCTGTACAAATGCTGCCTAGCAATAGCAAAAAGAGTCTATACAGCAGCATTGTTTTGGTCACAAATCCAAAACCCAGCATCGTACAAGCTGCCATGAAGAGAATTAACCCCATCCCAGCCAGACCTAGTGCACACAGATGGAGGAAAAATCACACTGAGGATACAGCATGCAGAGAAAACAAATCATGAATGACAATGTATCAGAAACCTACCTACTTCAAACTAACAAAGTAGCATAATTATTAATTATGACCTAAATCTTTTGCAATATATGCTTCTGTATAAATTGTGTCATGTCAGAGATTCTTCTGGGCAAGTATAGGTATGTTAGATTTGCAGGAATAAGCTGAGGTGCTTTCCAGTTTAAAATCACCTGGCTACCTAGCAACATAGTATTGATGCTGAATGTTGTTCCTGTGAAATACGTGGAAACGCCTTTGAATGAGCTCATTTGCTTATGCCATCTCGATAAAAGTCTAGTAAAAGGGAAAATGGGATTTAATATGTGGCCTCAACCACTGCGATTTTAGATCCCAATGTTTTGAAGTCAGAGAAATATTCAACAAATACTCATGAGGAAAATGATGCAAAATGAAACAGCAGGAGGGCTGAGGTTGATCCACTTAGATGCACTCAAAAAGCATATGTGAATCATGTCATTTTATCATAAACATTGAATAAAGGGTGTTTACTGTAACAACACAAGTTTTGTTTGCAGCAAAATCTCCTCAGCACTGTAGCATTATTAGTGCAACTCAAAGGTCTGTGCCTCTATGCATACAAAGCCCAACTGATTTGGGCTGGGAAAATATGATAACTGGCATACACAGCCTGGGGAAATTTCTCATGGGCAAGGGTCCTCTTGTAGATAACCCATGGTTTAGAAAACACATAGGCACACAAAGCCAGTTGTTTCTAGGTGTGAATATTTAAGCAACAGATGTAAAATTAAAAACCCATATACTAATATCTCTTGGAAACAAGCTTGAAATATTAACCCTACTTTATTTCTAAGATATCCCAACTTGTTCTTGTTCTGCTTTTGGATTTTTCTCCCCATTCCTTAAGTAGTTAAATCATTTGCAATGGCTATTAGAGAAGCATGCTGCAGAAGCAGCTGGAGTTCATTTACTCACATTTCTCTGTACCCTTTTGGACTGCTTGAATCTGTAGGACAGAGTATAATGAGAATGTTATCTCCCTGTGGAGAAAGAAACTCTCCCTCAAAAATAAAATTTTTGCAAGAATTACACATGAAAGGCTGCTTTGTCAAAATGGGGATCTGCCCTCTTAACATGAAAATCTAGATGGGCTTCAGGTATGCAGGAAAACATTGTTTGTTCTTTCTGCTCAGTTCTATCCCAAAATCAGCACCAAAGCCAGTTAAAAACAGTCCAGCCCACATGGTAGTCTGCTGAGCGAAGGTTTGAGAAACTGTACCTTACAGTTTTATTTAGTTCCTATCACTGTGGTAACGAAGTACTGCACAAATTAAGTGCCACAAATTCACAACAGAGTACTGTCTCTCACTACCAGCTTGCAATATAGTTGGTCTTCACAGAGTCAGCACAAATGAGTGCTCCTGATTTCTCAATCCAGGTCTTTCCTATGCTTTCCTACAGTGCAGCATAGGCTCTGTTTGCTGTTTAGGGAGCTTATATAGTGATAAGGAGCCTCAGAGAAGTGATATCTGTGCAAGTAATGCAGGTATGGTCTCTACACGAAATTGTTGCCATCAAAATTTACAATGGAGGAGTGTCACAGTAGATGTGACAGTTGAAGGATGGCAGTACCCATCATCTGCAAAATGAGTCAGAAGCACAAGAAACAGCAAATTAGCCACTATGGAGTATAACTCCCAGGAAATACTTGATTTTGAGAAAGATGAAAGAGAAGCTTTGTGTTTGTTTAAAGCCCTGCTTCCAGGAGTTAGGGGGAAAAGTATAGACATTTTAAGGAAAATTCAACTAAAGAAGAGCTGGAAACACTAATTAGAGGCAGGGGTTGGTGCCACCACAGAACTTAGGAAGTGCAAGGATTTATGTAATTAGGAGTTTTAAAAGGAAAGAAAAGGTGGGGGTGTTTAATGCAGCAGAAGGTGGAGAGGCAGCAGAAAGAAAAAGTGGGAAAGAGATACTCAGGATCATAAGCTGAAAAGATGACCTATAAAACAGATTTTGGAAGCAGGATAAAAAACCTTTGTCAAAACTGAAGGTTAGGAGCTTCTGGCAGCCAGCCTGTGAGATGAAGAGAATTTTAGTTGCATGGAGAAAGAGGAAAAGTCACTCTGCACAAGAAGGAGCTGCCAGATTTAAAGTGCCTGGACCTTTATGAAAATTAGATGTGACAATTTCCTCCATTTTTTTTTAAATAATATATGAAGTAAATGCTAAAAGGTGAGACCACCTCCAAAATTAGGAGGAGAAAAGCCCAGGTTATTGCAATAAATTTGTGATGGTCTCCAGGCACACCAACTAATTATGGCACTTGTGACAGTCTTGTCAGGACAGTGCTGTGAAAACTCGTGGTGGCTGACCTATAAGCCAGTGGCAACACAAATTTTAATGAAGTGTTGTTTCATACAAACTAGCAAGAAACCAGTCAGAGCAGAGAGCATCTGCATTAGATTTAGTGGCATCTTCCTTCAGCTCACTCCTGTAGGCTGTGCTGCCCAGAGTCCCTTTCATGCATTGCCTGGGCACTGTTTGACCAGTGCTGCACAGCAACAGCCCCCACTGGGACCCCATTGCCTCTTGAAAGGGTTGTTTGTAAAACATACAGCTGTCCAAAGGTGATGGAAAATGGAATCATGAGCAAACATTGTTGGAGCATGGTGCTAATGACACCAATGCCAAGGTGGGTTCGATCCCCACTCACTTAAGAGCTGGACTCGATGGTCCTTGTGGGTCCCTTCCAACTCAGAATATTCTGTTACCCTGATTCTGTGAGATGTGCTGGATGGAGGGAGTGCTCTCCAAGGACTGAGCAGTCTCTTTGAAACATGCATTTTTGAGGTGCCAGAGCTGGATGCAACGAGGCACAACAGAGAGGGATGGGTGAGAAGATGATGTGAAGAGGAAGGCAGTGGACTAGGACGATTCAGCTGGACACACAAGAGGAGTTAACAGAAGCAGGTTCAGATCTGAGCTGAAGGAAGTCAGTCTGACACAGAGAGAAAGACCTTTGAGTCATCCCTGCAAAGCTGGTAACCAGAACTGCACAGTGTCTTCAGAATTTCATGGTTAGAGGTCCTAGTATCCCACTGAACTCTCAAATTAATTATTGTTGTTGGTCTATATGTAACCACAGATTATTACAAGATAAATCTGCTTGCACCAGTAATTAATTGATCCCAAAACACATGCAATATTGCAACTAACTTTATTCAGAATTTATATCCTTTGATTACATATCTTACTGAGGATTTAAAGATCAGATTTAAAAACCCACAGATTTCAAGCCTGGGATACCCTCATGCCCACTCACCTCAAATTTGAAATTAAGTGCTTAACGCCTTTGTCTAATTGATGAAAATAAGAAGTTGATTCACAGTCCCATTTTTATTTCTAAGTTTATATAATAAAAATTTGCTCTTCACAAGCTATTCTAGCAGGACTTCATTTACTTGTACAGAAATTTCCAGAATATGCAGACTTTATGTTTCTGCTTTATAAGAAGAAACATATAAAATGTGGTAAAATGGACAGGACTTTCAGTGTGATTCAGTTTATTACAGTAAGAGGTTAAGAAGTAAGTAATCCCACATTACTTGCTAAAGTATTCATAATATTTCTGAAATTCCTCTTGCAGTTACAGTCATCCAGAATGGATGTGTCATTAAGATTTATAAAAAGTGGTATACAATATAAATAAGTGCATATACCCAGGGAAAAAGGTCCCTGAGGAGTGATTTGGAAGATAAATTCACTGCAAAGTAATTTTTTTCTGGTGGAAGTTTCACTTGACAGAGTCCCTGCTAAGAGAAATCTCTTGCAAAAAAATAAAAATACAGTGATACAGTCCTAAGGAAAGCCCTGATAATTCCAGCTTCCTGAGTTCACAAAACAAGGCTCTCATAATTGCACGTGGTGCTCCAGGCATCCCAAAGGAGGTGACACTAAGCCCTCATTCCTCCACACCGATTAAATGAAACAAAATCTCTACTGTGTTAGATCCATCTTTTCACCTAGTGCCTCCAGTTCATAGACAGCTACTTTGCTACAGAAGAGCCTTATGCTGTATGAAAATATTTCAGTCAATTTTCTCAGTTGTCGTTTGGAACACGAAGGGTAAAGGTGGAAAACCAGTAAATCAGAATAACTGATGCTGTCACAAAAAACTCCTTTTAATAAGAGCAACTGCAGAGAAAAGAGACTATCAAGCAGGAGAGAGGGGAGCGTATTCTGAATATTCTTCAGGGTAAAACAGATTAGGAGGTGTAGGACAGGGTCATTCAAGGAGCAGGCAGATATCCTCAGCTGCATCAGAATGAAGAAAGGAACTTCTCAGCAGTGATACGTACCTCTTGGGTAACCTCTTGCTATTTATTTACTGCATGACAGAGATACTCCTGGTGCTGTCTCTCTCTAGACTGTGGGTCATTTTGGACTTTCAAACCAGCAGTGTTTGTGCCCAACCATCACAATAAACCAGATCCTTCTGCAGTGTGCTCCAAGGCACAGCAACCACAGACCTCCTGCTGCTCTCAGAGGGTTCACTGGATTCTGCAGCTCCAGATACTGTCCAGAGATTAACATTTTCTGTCATTTAACCAAGTTTAGTGTTGGGTGGTGTCTAAACTTGGGGGTTTTTTATTGTTTACTAAAACCAGGATGATTCCACAGCATCACTCTATTTTTTTTCAACTTTTACACCAAGGATCAGAGGCTGGCCTTGGGAAGTGATAGCTGGTGACCTAGCAGGGCTTTCTGTGGTGCAGTGTTGTTCAAAGATTATCTATCTTTTCAAATAAACAACTCAGCTGCTGTGATTCATGGTCTGTGTTTGATGTCAACAAGAACATTGGCCCCAGTAATGACAAACAGCTCAGGCTGCTTCCAGCCTTCTGCCCAGCTGAGCAGCTTTCATGATGAGTAAATGAGCACAGTTTTGTATCATAGATCTTCAGAGAATAACTTGAAGAGAAGACTTGCTTTACTATGTGCAAAACGAATTAAAAAGATACCTGATACTTTGTTTTTTGCTGCAAGTCCCAGTTCCCAAGTTATGCTCCTTGCTTCTTCAGTATTCTCCTTCATTAAGTGTATTTTTGTCTGTCTTAATTTGGCTGAAGCCAGGTATCTGTATTTTACAATAAGAGTTCATCAGGTAAGGCAACTAGGGAATAAAAGGAAAAATATATTTTTAATCTATTTGGTGTACTGAAAAGAATGTCATGAAGGAAATTTGTAATAAAAGACAGTTTTATGGCTCCTTTTCTTGCTTCACAACGTGATCTAATTATGTACTCGTTCAAATGACAGTTCCCTTTTGATTCTCATTTAAGAGAAGTGCTAACCAGTGCAATGATCAAAACCAACACTGTAGAACAATTCCATCATATTCAGGATACAAGTCCATCACAGGACTGTCTGATCACCAGATTTGCTGGTGTCTAGCCTGAGGGCATTAAATACCTTCTCTGTCTGACACATTTATGTCTATTTGCAGAGTCTATCTATTCATGTTTTCCAAAGTTTAAAAATCTGTTCTTTTGAAAAGAAAAGTCTTGCCTCATGAATTTTCATTAAGCCAGCACCGTGCTTTTCTTCTACTGTCCAAGCACCCTGGTAGTGCAGCCAGGCCATGGGCAGGCAGCTGGAGCACCCCCTGCACGGCTGCAATCCAGCACTGGGACTCGTGTGCCTGCCCCAGGAGCAGCAAATAGAGGACACTGGCTCAAGGTTCATAGACAGCAAAACTCACCTTAGAGTGTAGGTGAGCAACAGGAGTTGAAGGGTTTCATTTATTTACCTCCCTACTCCCCCACTGGTTTCTGAACTCTATTCTCTGAGGGTGTTTGAGTTGCCAAATTCAGCAATATATGTCTGAAAACATCACTGACTTCTTGTACTCTACCAAATGAAAGCAAGGAGATTTCTATCTTCCTCTGTTTATATCTGATTCCTAATACAGTTTAACAAAGGATCTAGAAGCATTTTAAACGCCATGTGAATATGAGCCGAAATTCCTGTAATTCTTTGTGTTCTTTTTAATTCCAGTCTGAAAAGCTACACTGATAACATACTAAATAGATAACATTTTTAATTTATTCACTATATTCTGATGATTTTTCATGTAAGTAATTACATTAATAAACTCAGCATAGTCCTTTGAAGTTCAGTTTAGAAAGTACCATGTTATCTGCATGTAATAAACCTCGTGTATCTATCCTCCCTCTTCTACTATCATGTCTAGTGACTATTATTACAAGCTTTTTAAAATATTCCTCTGCTCAGTTTAATAGGGGTTTTTACAGTATCATTACACATTCTAATTGGGCGATTAGGGGTTTCATGCCACTAATCGAAATGCAGTGAGTGACTGAACTAGTGTAAATTATGTAAAAAGAAATGAGCCAAAAGGACAGTCCCAGTTTTACCTACACCGGGTAACAAAACCCAGAGTCAAGTGTCAGGCATGGCTGGCACTGCAGCCCAGAGCAGGTCAAAAATTAACCCATGGAAAAAGGGATTCTCCAAATTTCTCTGTGAAGATGGGTTTGTACCATCCCTCACTTTCAATTTTGAGGCCCAAACCCCCTTGTGCTAAAGGATTTACTGCATTCAACCATTTTATTGCCCATTTTGGAATATCTTCAGCATGGAGAGCTTTTGCTAACCATGATATCCTATGTTTGATGAGGAGGCTAGCTCAGCATTGGGATAATCTTGAATTCTCCTTTTTCACTTTCATGGCCCCACGTTAGAGCACTAAACAGCCTCTTCATCTGACATAGGGGCCCATATGAATGGTAAGCTCTAGGGGAGAACATTCACTATTTTTTTGTAATATCAAGCACATTACAATCTAATGAAGCCGGTGCTTCCGATATTCCTAGAACCTGGACGTTTAATAAAGAGAAGAGTCATCGTGGCTGAGGGGTTCTACCTTAGGAATATAGTCCTATGTTGATCTGTTTGTTATTAGAAACACAACTTTTTTTCATATTATTTTCCTCACATATGGGAATGGCAATTTTGATAACAGGGAAATTGGAGATGGGCTTGGATCCTGATTACCTCAGGATAATTTGGGTATTTCCCCCTTAGAAGTCATAGTCTATCTGATCCCACTGGCTCAAATTCAACCTACACCCAGTTGATTCACAGTCCTGTGAATCAACTTCATTTTGAGGACAGAGCTGAGCGCTGAAATGAAGTCTGTGTTTCAGCAGAAGCTACTCAGAGCATCAGCTAGTCATGACTTTAGCAACCCAGGACAGATGTTCAGTCTGTTTAAAAAGATAAAAAACCACTTTCTAAATGTTTTTATTCTTTTTTATTCAGGTATGAAGCTCCCTTGCAGCAGCAAGAGACACTCAGGAGGATGACATTTGGATCTTTGCAAAAATTCCATCAGACCAACATTTATCCTTGAGGGAAAACTTGGGGATATAACTGAGACCAGGAAGTCTAAAACCCAGCAAGAAGTTGTCCCTCCTAATCCACAGCATCTGATCTCCGCTGGTGAGTACTGAAGAACAGAAATGCTTTTCCAGACCACAAAATCTATCAGGAGCCCACTCTGCACATGGTATTGCATCTGTGGGGAGCCCTGAATGAGCCATCTCTTCACCAGCTTGCCCAGAAATGCAGCCATGACAAAATGGTGCCATGCAAATTCCACGTGCTTCCTCTTGCTTTGCAGCTGCAATGGAAGCAAGGCAGCCATACCAGCAACCATGTCCCAGGAATGAGCTGAGGCTGAGCCTTTGTCCTGCTCGCTCTGGCCGTGTGCTGTTCAAATAAAGCATTAAAGCATTGCTCTGGTCTGTTGCAACAAAGTCAGCTCTGCCACAAACCATCTTTTTAAAAATAAGCTACTCAGTGCTTGTAAAGAAAATTTATTAGGAGTCAAATGGATTTTCCCTGTGTGCTCACTATCACCTTCTTACAGCCCAGGAGGCAGGATTTCCCTTTGCAGATGCCATGCTGACATGGCATGTCATGACATTCCACAGCAGGCTCAATTGTCCAGTGCAACTGATCTGAATTCACACCATAGTGATCTAGGTTATTGCAATTTCAAGAACACATGTGAAGAAGAATGCAGCATTAAAGAAAGCAAGGTACTGCAATACAACAGGCAAAATTGTCATCTTGGAGATCACCACCTTGAAATGCTGCAAGCCCTCTTTTGCCAGGACTGAGAACTTAGGTTATCTGGTAACAAGAATTGTGACTTTCATAAAAAGGAAAAAAAATGAAACAAAGTAATGGGAGCTTAAAGGCCTCTCCTTGAGGGCAAGAGTGTGTGATTCCTGAATTGATGCATGGGAAATGAGTAACTAGGGCAGGTCTGCGAACACCAAGTGCCAGATACTATTTCAAGACAGGTGACCATTAGGGATATAGGAAAGGTTGCCCTTGGGATGCAAGTCAGAGAAGTATTGAGCTTAGTAACTGTGACAGAAACAGTGGTATGAAAATCCACATCAATTTGGGGTAATTAAACATTTCCTAATCCTTTTTGCCATGCTGCTACTTCACAACTCCTAGCAGAGATTGGACTGAAGGTCAAATTAAAAAGAATGAAAAACAACCACCAAGCCTCTGGACCAACTGTAAATATCTTTATCTTCTTCCTGCATCTTACTTCAGCATGTTAATACACAAACAGATTCAAGCTCACAGTGACTTTGCTTAGTCTATCACCCATTTATCTGCCATGCCATCACTTTACTCAAAGTGACAGCTCAAAAACTCTGCCCTCTATTACTTTTTCTTGTTTAAAAGCAATTGCTATATCAGCAAGAGAAAAGCCACTCCATTTGATTAATAATACATACTGATGGTCGAGACATCCAGTCAGAAAACTGATAAATTGTTAAGCTGCTGAAATCCACCTGCAAGTTTCTTTAGGCCTAGACTTAGCTTCTGACCTTCCTGCTTTGTGGAAGCTCACTTAAGACACCACTAAATATTTTCTCTGTAAACTGTGTAAGATAGGAAAAAGGAAAGTTTGTGATTTTCAGCCAGCCTTCCTATAAACAAACACTAAGCCTGGTTACTGATGCAGCAAGTGAATCAACCTGGGAATTTCTGATGTAGCAATACAGTGTAGTTGCATATTTTCATTTCTATTAAAGTTGACAGTACATATGAAAATACAAAAAAGCAAATTTCATCAAAGGTTTGCAAAGGAGAACACCATTTGTTGATCACTGCTCTAGTGTTTTCCCACTATTTGTTCCCTTTTGCCTCCCTTCACAACTCATAACTCTTCCAATTTGTGGATGGTTTGGCTCATTTACTGCTTGCACATATCCCAGCCTTCACCACTTCACCATGGCTTAAAACAGCAACAAGGAGTCAAACTGGAACAAAGAATTTTGTTCTCATCTCTGATATTTAACATCTCTTGTAGGAACTCAGCATCAGAAAAGAAAGCAGAGATTGTTTTTCTTGATAACTAAGGAGTGTTGTTGAGGACAAACACACTTGAACTCACACAAAACCAGAGACACATGACAAGACCCAGCCAGCAGCTGATGCCAAGTTGACAAGATAAAACTCTGGGCTTGAGAGCCAATGTACACTTCTACACATTTAAACATTTGATCCTCTCATGCCAAGTCAAAAGCCATAATGATGCCACAATAAAGACTAAATGTATTTGCTCAGCCAGATATTGAGTATAAACCATGTGAAGCCATTAAAATAAAAAAAGGTTTCCAATGTTGTTTGAAGGTAGAAGAATCATGACCCTTTTTTTAAAGTTTGTGCAAAAAAGCATTTGAGGAATGGTCTCAGAGGATTCTGTCAAGTGCCACCAAGCAGAAACACAGCTTTAAGAATACTCTTGAGATATTTATACTTCAGTCCTGACATG
This sequence comes from Corvus brachyrhynchos, assembly GCF_000691975.1. Taxonomy (NCBI): domain Eukaryota; kingdom Metazoa; phylum Chordata; class Aves; order Passeriformes; family Corvidae; genus Corvus; species Corvus brachyrhynchos. The sequence continues at coordinate 2,859,934 of NW_008237226.1, read as the reverse complement.
CCACTTTCTACATACTTTGACAAGTTCCTTCCTCTCTGCCCTTCAAGTGGCTGTTCTAGCACCCACAGAAAGGATACATCAATCAACAGCAAGCTTGGCCCTGCTGCTTTTGGAAAGATGAGAGAGAGCCTGTGTGAGCCTTGAAAAGCTTCCACCCATGTAACCTCCTCAACTCATGCTTTGAAGCACAGGCAGTCAGAGATGCTGGCTGATTAGAACCCCAAAACCAAAGGTGATAAAGCCCAGATTCAGACAGGAACTGTGGGCACAGCCACATGCAATTGCTGCCCACTTCACTGTCTCCCCAGACTATTGACTTCCCCACTCCCCATCATTTCTTCTCAAAGTGTCTTTCATCCTCTCTGTTCCCGTTTGGCCCCTGACACTCAGAAAGACTGCAAGAAAAGCATCCTAGCTGTTTCTGTCCCACTTCTCTCTGGACCAGCTCAAATCTAGGGAACTGCATGTTCAGCAGCTTGGCTGGTGCATCCTAGGGTTGCAAGCCACCAGCACACAGCCCAGAGCCACTCCTCGTGCACCTGCTTGGCGTAACAAGAAGCGTTGAAAGGATACATGGTGAAATCTATGTATGGCAGTCTGAAACAGATACCCTAAGAAAAAAAAATTTACCATTTTCCAAAATTACTTTTGTACATCTACTTAATAATCAAATAACAATTAAAAAAGACATGGTAAAGACAACTAAATGGAGTCATCATCAAATCCAAGATTTCTGAAGCGACAAAAATGTTCCTGCATTAAGACAAATTAAAACAGTATGCTTCAATCTACTAAAATTTTCTTTACTTATAGAAATTACACCCAGCAATATAACTCTTATTAAACCTGTCCCACTTGAGTTTTGAGTATTGGGGGCTCTATTCTGCAGAAAGATAAACACAAATTTTAATTTTTCGCTTCCCAGACTTCTGCTCTTTTCAGAAAGCAATACCTTCACTACTAAAATTAACAAGCAATAACCACTAAAAGTGCAAAAACAGAGGAAAGGGAATAGTTTGTGAATGAAGGGGCAATCAGAAAAACATGATAAATAGAGATACAGCTCTAAGGCCTAGGTTATGCCGTTACTTTTATTCTGTTATTATGTTGCATACCTTTTCTTTGTTGAAAAAGTGTGGAGGAGGGGAAGCTCACAGTGAAGATGATATATGCCTTTGTTCATACACCTGAGAAACAAAGATACAATGATACCTCTTTCTACAGCTGTATTCCCAATTACTTGTGGCTACACTGAAATACAAAGGCAAGCAACACTTCTAGTGGTAAGCCAACATAAGAAATAGTGACATACAGAAAAGCAGAGAGGGTAATTAATATATTGAAATAAGGGTATTTTCCATCCAATTATTTGCTCCAATGAACACAGAAAAGAAAGGTTAAATAATCTGAAAAGTCTGGGGATTTTGTGAGGATTTTTTGCATTTTCTATTAAGCTCTAAGGCTGGTGTCCACAGGAGTCTCATTAAATAGTCTTAAACTGTGTAAGCAAAAATATACCATATTAGATGTCCAGGTTAACATTTTGTATAAGCTACAGACTAAAGTTAAGGCTTAATATAGGGTAAATTTGACCACAGTCGTTACCTTTTTATATCCACAACTGCAACTTAAGAATGTTAATTCTCCTGTTCCCTTTTCTCAAAATATTTTGGTTCTCTAAATACTTTACCATCTTTGAAATGGTAAGAAAGGTTGTCCCTCCTCCCCTTTTTGATAGAATATATGACAGCCCTTCATACATTGTAGCTGGGGCTGAAGAAAAATGCTTTTCTATTAAGTCAGGAATGTCACTACTTGGGTCACGAGACAGCAGGCAGACCTTCATCATATTTGCAAAAGTTATCTCCAGGGAAAACCACCAGCATGTTCCATTTCCACACTATCAACTCACTCTTATCACAGACCATCATTCTTCTAAGACAGGCATTTGAATAATACTTCAGATTTGACAACAGCTGACAGACAAACACAAAATTAAACACAGTGCCTACGAATAAAGTGCTAAATATGAGTTAAGGAAAAAAGGAAAAAGAAAAAACAGACCAATATTTCATTAACACTAATTACAATACAGATTCAGAAAGTGGGAACCTATTTCTAATATAAACTCTGTACAGAGAAAGTTTGCAGAGGGGTAAAGCCAGTGAAAGAACACTGTAACAAACCAGTGGTAAGTGATATTTACTAAGCCTTAGTAGAGGCAGGTTCTTTGACATTGCAAGGAATGGCAATTTGCATCCTCACCCACAGGCATAATCTAATTCCTGTCACAGACTACCAGCAAAAACACATCTTTTTCCTTCTCCCAAAGTCATACTGGGTAACTTCTTTGAAACCAAGCTAATTTAAAATGGTATGGAACAACAGAAGTACACAGAATCATATTCAAGATGTTAAAAGAGTTTATTTTAGGAACGTGGACAAAAAATAACACAAACACCTTCAATACTGTACATTTGTTTAACAGATAATAAACAGCAAGGGAGGTGATTTAAAGTGTACAGAATAAATGGGAATGTACAATTAGACTGGGGGCACAGAGGAGCTCTTTGCTTGTCACATACTTGTAAGCTACTAAAAGTGCTCAAGGAAACACCTCTATGAAAAGAAAGACTGGAAGTAAATCACATTACGGAAATATCAAAAGAACAATAAAAGCTTAAAAAAAATACTGCCTTCTTACTGTATTGGGTCTGGCAGGGACTGAGGTAACTTTCTTCATAGCAGCCCTTACAGTGCTGCTTTGCTTTGGATTTGTGGCAGGAACAGTGCTGGTAACACACCAGTGCTTTGGTTTTTGCTGAGCATTGCTTGCACAGCATCAAGGTTTCATTTTTCCCCCACTCTACCTGCTCCAGTAAGTAGGCCAGGGATGAGCAAGAAGCTGGGAGAGGACACGGTTGGGACAGCTGGCCAAAACTGACCCAAACTGACCCTACTGCAGGCTCACCAAGAAAAATGGAGGGGAGGCTGGGCAGAGGTCTGCTTCTGGGAGGTGGCAATTGCCTTTGCAGAGTTTGTTCCCACTACTCTCTCTCACTTACCGCGCCTTTATCTCAACCCTTTGCTGTTCCCATTCCCTCCCGCATCCTCCCAAGGGAGGGAGGAAGCAGCTGGGCAGTGCTTAAGCTGCTGGCCAGGGTCAGCCCTGGTAAACTGCAGAATATGGGCAACTTAATACTTTTTTTCCAATATACATTAAGTTTGCAGAATAAAGTGTTCACACAGACTAATGTTTCTTAAATTTAGGAACACATAACTATGTTTGTTTCAAGAATGACCTTCTTCCAATTTTGCTAACTGGTTTCTCTTTCACATCAGTGCCATATCCAAAGTACTTACGAACATTCCCACAACTGAATTTAATTATTCAAAGACAAATATGCTCCTGTCAATCCTTACACATTACACTCTTGGAAGATCTTTTTCCAGGCAAAAAACCCTCCACCCACAAGAATGGGCATGATGTATTTTTCATCAACTATTTCTGCTATGTGGAGCTGTGCTTCCATGTTGCTTTTTATTAGATATATATATATATAATCTCTTTATTTAGGAACATGAGAACAACTGCTTTAAGTGGCAGTTAAGACTGAACTGAAACACATTATTGTGACTATTAACCATCTAAATCAAGTAAGAAAATATAGATTTAAGAGCAGGAAAGATAACCAACATAAACTTCAGTAAACATTTATAAAAAATTAGTTCTATACAGGTAGAAGTTAGAAACGTGTTATTTCAGAAAGTCTTCAGCTGCTTCTAGTTTTACAACCAGGAAAAAAAAAAACTTTGGAGACAAAAAAAATCAAAAGTGAAAGAACACAAAGGGCAAATGAAAACAGTCTTCCTGGATTCTGGAGTTACAGCTCTTGTGAAAGGTGCTCATTTTCATTCATTCTCAAATCTGCTGTAGGGGTTATCAGAATCCTGAAGAAGACCTGTAAAACCAAATGGGACAATATTTATCATTTTTTTACTACAGAGAAACTTTTGAGTTGCTGACTTCACTAAAATAGGAACTGCATGTAACAAATCCAAAAGGCAATTCTTGTAACAGTTGATCTATTACCTTAATACACAAGTATTACAATAAATTGAAAGTGTTCCTAAGCACTCTTACTTCTCAGACTATAATAATGCATAAGTATTTAATGATTTAGCAGGGAGAGAACATTTGTCTATGAAAAATTACTATGGAAAAAGCATTTCTCATTTGTGAGGTATATTCCAAAAAATGCACTTGTGAGAATCAAGTGGACAAAAACCTAAGCATAGAGATGTCTCAAGAAGAACAGATTCTGAGCAGCCAGTTTATAAATGCAAGTGACTATAAGATCACCATCCTTTTAAAATGTAAGATGCTGCTACTTTGACTTAGTTCTACTTCAGTTATACTCAACCATCTGTCACATTCAGCCACTTACAGCTTTTCTGCAACAGGACAATAACCTCTAAGAAGAAATGAAGATCACTTCTTACATGCACTAAAACCTCCAGGGACCAGAACAAGAGCATCACTTAATCCAAGTTGCAGTATGTTTCCATCACAAAGATTCTTAATGACTTTATACTAGAATACTGTCACAGAAAGCACTGCAAAGCCATCCAATTATGATGAGTGCCTGGATATGCAGAGCATCCTCTGTGAGGGTTAGCCAAGCAATCACGGTTACACACAGTCATTATTTCAGAGAGACTTTTAAACCACACTTAAACCTGAGGTAGGCAGAAGACTGAAAATAAAGGACTCCTGTAAGAGTCCAGAGGCTGACCTTCTGGTGTGAAAGGAAAGGCCACTATTGCTATCTTTTCTGCCAAGATTTTTACAGTGCTGTATGACAAGGACTCCTCTCTAGCTCATTTGTCTAGGCATGGAAACAGAAGACAGTGCAGCTGAGCAACCCCAAATCACAAATGTTCAGATACACAATAGTGAAAAAAAATTTTTTCTAGTCACTGCCAAACCTTGTAAGAACTCCCCTCAGTCCTTTTCACACCATACCTGCTTTCCATGTGTGCCTGCACACAGATATTGAACATTCATTGTTTTATCTGAAAGTCAAAACCTAATGGTGTTGTAGGCGGACTACACTTTTTCCTACCTTGTGCAGTTGGTGAGCTTCATTTGAACTGCCAGGTTATTTTAAGATGTCAATCAAGCAGCACAACTGCTCAGTGCTGATTACTGTATCAGTTACTGCAACTAACTACCTGATAGGGAACAGTAAATACTTGGAATAAGAAATAAGTATAAAAAGTCCTATAATCACTCAAATAAACAAGATTACCAGCAGTCAACTCGTAAAATGTTAGTATCAAAGCTAGTCCTCATATATAATGACCCTTACTTGTCCAAGGAGGAAGCCAGTCACATTTATAAAGCTTCAGCCAGGTAACATGACATACAGTCTATTCACCTGATATAGGTGAATAGAGGTATCAGAGGTACTATCCCTTTCTGTAATTGTTTTTGAAAAAATAAAAATTTAAGCATTTGTGTAGTAAGAATACGCTTAGATGCATAATTGTCAAAAATAATCTACAATATTTTCAGATTTTGAAATTTTTATATTTTTAAACTTTTAGAAAGTGGTTACTTCTCAAATTTTAATCTTACCTTTCATGCATTTAAACAAAGAGCTGTGATGTCCACTAAGTCTATTCTAGCTGTCAAGTAAGCTAATACACAATAAAAAAAACCCTGTTATCCTTGGCCTGCCATTCAACCTTTAGTGCCTTCAGGTAACATTCCTGCATTAATTTAACCCCAACTCAAAGATAGAAGAAACATGTATTTTACTCCCAGAGCATCACCACCCCCTCTTCCTTCCTCCAGACTTGTTAATACTTTGGCAGTTAGGCTATATGGATCCTAGTATGGTTAGCTACCTGAAACACAACTGAGTAGTCCAATTTAAAAAAAAAATTGCAGTACTTCTGTATTTCACCCCTTTGAAATACAAAACACATTTACACAACATTTACAGAAAATCAGCATCAACAGTAGAAATTACCATTATTATTACAATTGCCATTGCATAAACTCCTGGCACTCATAAAGTTCCATTTACAAATAAACGCACCTAACTTCAAAAAGCTTTCCACAAAGTAGCAAGAAGTGGTACCAGATTCCCTGACAAAATGAACATAGCCTGCAGACTTTTCTCTATAGTCTGGCAAGTGCTTATTGCATTTTTTTGGTATTTCATTCAGGACACATACTCAACACTTCACAGGTCTGAAAGTAGCACAGTAAAACACTAGATACTGTTCTTTACAGCTTGAACAGCTGAAATGCAATGGAAAAGATTGTCCACATACAGTAGTGCCAGTTTCAAATTAACCAGAGGATTGTGTAAGAGTCCTGATAAACCTTTCCTATACCATTCTGAGGAGTGAATATACTTTTCTCTTCCCCTACCCCAAAACACTCAGATAAAAGCCATTTTGGAAACTAATTCTCGTATTTCAAGTGAATGTGTCACTTTTACTCCTCACTGCAAATGCCATTCCCACTTTGGGAAGCACTTGCTTTAATTTCACTGAATTATGTTTAGGAGTGAACAGATATAATCACCACCAACCAGGCATTAGTATGCCTAACTTGAAGTACTCTCAACTGCTTCATCACAGAATACTGGAACTAAATGGGCTTTAAGAACTATGGGTCAATCCAGCGCGAACACTATTGGTTCTGACTTCAGAAATTGATCTCCCAGAAAAATGGACTCCAAGAGAAATGGCAAGCCCTCCTTCCAAATGAAGATAACCAGGGGTTACAATACCTGATACACTTTGCTTTCAGCCTTGCTCTTGAAACTCCATCCAGAGTTTAAATTTCTTTTATCCTCAGCATTTTAAGTATGTCATACAATTACATTAAGTAAGAGGAGTGAGACAGCAGCTCATCACTTGCAACAACTCTTTCTGAAGAAGCATCAGGCTCAAGTAAATGGACAAAAACTATTTGGAGAGACATACAAAAAAAAAGGGGCATGACAAAAAGCTTCTGTCAGCTGCCACAGCTGCTCTGCCAGTGCCACTCCAAGGAACTGGCAGCCCATGCTAATGGGGCAGCATGTCTGGTTCAGCTGAAGCTCCTGTCCTGCCTTGAACCAGACAGGAGTTGCCTCTCAACGGTTTCCTGTCTGACATGAGAGCCACTACCCAAGCTGTCATTTACCCTCAGGGGTTCAGAGAAACCAGATGTTTGTATCTTCAGGAGCCTTGTTTGCAATCAAGTCCATTACATATTACTGGTCAACTTGAATATTGACACACAGGTCACTTAAAAGTTCTTCTATTTATCCTCATTTTGAGGTTAGTGTTTGACCTACTTAGCAGTATCTAAGAAACACACAAAAATTTGGAAGGTATAGTAGTCAAGTATCTTTCATTAGCTTGTACGAAATAATGAGGCATCTTATTAAATATGAAATGACAAAGCAATGGTCAAAAGAAATTAATACCTCTTTCCAGCATATTGATTTATATTGTATACCATCTAACTATGCAGGTCCCCAGTCATTGAGATCTAAATCTCATCATGTATCAACACGGCCCAAAACAAGAATTAACCAGTGAAATACTAACAAGAGACTGTGTATGGCTGAAAAAAACCCCCAACCTAGTTTGCTGCATGTTTTCACCCCTTATTAAACTTTTCCTCCTTATTTTTAGCCCCCCCAGATTAACAACTATATTCTTAAAAAACAAACTAAATAGCTTTCAGTGTTTGGCAATGCAAGGTTCTCCTGCCCTGCATTCAGAACACTAAAGAAGGTCAAGGCAAAGTATCTACCTTGAACAGAAGAAACATTTACTGTGGTAACTATTGAATATAAAAATCAATGTCTCACACAAAATAAACGAGATAGGATTGCATATTAAAATAGCTGATCAAAACCTTTGCAGAACTAAAGCAATGAAATGGCAATCATTTTGCAAAAATTAAATGAAAAAAATCCTGCCACTAATACTAGGCAAAATCCTGAAATAAATAAATAATAAACCAGCTTCTCACTAATGCTATACTGAACACACAATAGAAGCAAATGCAGCAGG
>NW_008237226.1:2840539-2851630 GCF_000691975.1 Corvus brachyrhynchos | reverse complement strand
AGCAGGAATTAAATTGTAGCTCCTTTGTGTACTACACAAGCTGCAAAGTACTCTGAATTCTACTTTAAATTTTTCCTAAGAGTCAACGTATAATTTGTGTAATCATATTGCATTCATATATGTGAGCAAATGAAAAATACTATCAAATTGTGCAACAAAGAAATAATTGAATGTGTGTACTCCTGGTTGCTAAAGCTCTCTATTGCTTCCAATGCTCCCAAAGGATTGTGGCTAGAGTGACACCTGCAGTGCATTATAAATGTGTAATTACCATTTAAATGGGGTATGGAAAGCTGTGGGATGAAATGGGAAAAGGCATTCCCTTATAGCCAACCAAATACTGAAATTTCAGGCATGATCATCTTAATCTACAGAGTCAGGTTAACAAAGTCATTGTCATTCTGCCACTCATCTATGCCTACTTAACTGAGATCCTCTCCACAGTGTGTAAGAGTGCAAAATAATCTAGTGCCTCCATAATTATTTCCAGCAATTTTTATTAGATTATGTTTAATATGCTAACATCTGTATTTTCTAGACAGTAAAAAATGTGAACAGAAGATCCAAGTCTACTTTATGTCTCACTGAATTATTCTGACAATTATTTGCCTGCATATTATCAGAATGCAACCTTTATATACAACAGCAATTATATTTCTGGATTTCAAAATTTTTACATACTCTGTATTTCATTTTTCCTCAGTTACATACATCCTTATGTATGTGATACTTATATTTTTCTTTAAGACAAAAATTAACCATGAGATTCCAGGCCTCAAATTCATGTATATGATAATACAAATTAATCTTTGCTTAGGCAATACGGCAAACCTGTCAATAAACTTTATACAGAAGTTTGCTAATAAATTTTAAGTTTTATAGTCCAATTGCAATCTTGTGCAGGTAAGCTGCACTGCAAAACATAACTGCACGAAGGAGTATGTCTGCCTTCTTACAAGAAGGAACACTTTCCATTAACACAATGAACGTACAAACTTGTTTCTCATTAATTCATTGATAGTGGAGGCAAAATGACATGAGCTCTCCAATGACTGTGTGCACAGTACAGCTACAAGCAATACTTGATTTATTGAATGTTATGTATGTATTCCAGAGGCATTGCATTATACAGTTTTCAACTTCGGGAACTCAAGTACTCCAACGAGATCCAGCAAAGCACTCCACAAAGGTCTGAAAGTTAAGCACTGAACAGACAACTGTCTTCAGTAAAATGTAGGGCCATGCAGAGACAAGTGAACTGGTTTCACAAGCAGAACATAACTGAATGCAGCTTTCACATCACCAAACCCCAGTGCAGGGCTCTGATACAGGAACTGTGATACCACACCCAGGACCTGCACCTTGGCTGCATCCAGGAGATGCAAAGGTACATCTGCACTGAGAGCTGCAAGTGATTGTGGGGACACAGCCACTGCCCTAAGTTCTTCACCAGATCTTTCCCAATGATTCAAACTTGCTGAGATTGACTGTGAGGTCTCTTCTAAGGAGAAACAAACACAAAAAGCCTCCGTTGTTTTATGTTGCGCTTGGATTTTGTTTGCTTTTTTTACATCTGGACTATTGCTGTCAACCACTCAAACACTTCTTGAAACTGAACTGTGGTTGAGATATAGGGTTAATTATCCTGTAAAATACCACAGAACAACTTCCATGACTGATGTTTAACAAAAATTACTTCCAGTTTCTACAACATTCTTTCTCCTGAAGCTCAAGCTTCACAGTGTAGTTTTCCTGCGTTACAGCAAAGGATTATTCTTTTACAAACGTTCTCCATGCAGAGAATTCCCTACAGAGTTTGTCCATATCACTTCTGCATCAGGCAAAGGGCAGGCTGCAGATTCATGAAGGCATTCCTAGACTCTGCCAATCAGTTTAACAAGAGGATGAAAATTAGCAGCTTTGACTGACTGTTCAGACCCCTAGAATCACCTTCTCTGACATTAGTGCAATTTGCATAATAAAAAATGCAGCAGAGTTTTAGCAGATCTGTCTCTGAATACGCAGTACTATTAACCCTAGGAACAAATCAAATGAAAAGTGCAAGCACTGACAAGCCTACATAGTAAGAGCCTTCACAGCAGGTCCTACAGTCTTGTGATAATTCTTCTACAACTGGACCACAGCTCCACTTAAAAACAAAGAAAAAAATATTTTATCCCTATGTGAGGCTGTATCTTCATCCCTTCTTTTTCAAGCTTGATTTAAAAAGCTTGCCATCTACTAGTCAGTCTCTCCTCCTTCAGTAGCCATGACTCCAATAGCAAAGTTCAAGTAGGTTGATTTATCACATTCAATAACAAAAAAAAAGCCCTCAAACTCACTCCTCTATTTTAGGAACAGATAGAATGAACCACTTATTTTAATCAATGTATTTAAATGCCCATCCCAAGCAAACACCCCATCCAGCACACTGTCTTCTTGCCCAGTTGGACAGTCAGTGCAGGAAGAGAACAGGAGTATAATGTGCTGAGATCAGGTGTTCAGGTGTCAGAAGACAGGCACCAGTAGAAAACTGGGCTTGATTACTTGCATCGCTCATAAAGCGGCTTATGTATGCTGTGAATTTTAACAATAATTAGGGTAAAGGAATCAATTTAGACACAGTATCAAAACAAGATGACACATACCATACTTCTTACGTATTTCATCATGCTTCAGTTTTCTTTCATGTTTCCTGCAAGAAATAAAGGCATCAAAAGAACATTCAGACTCTTCTGAGCTGTAAGCAAACTGTAATTACATCCAAAAAAACCAACAGCACTTTTTACATTAGTATTAGTAATTACACTACAAATTAAAAAAAAAAAAAAAATCACTTAGCAGTTATATAATCTATTTACACTATCTGTGAGTATCTACATACACTGTAAGACTTCCCATAACTTCTCACTAACTGATAATGTGAAAATAAGATGTATAACAATAAACAATACTAAATACTTTTCTATATGAAAGTAATGCATCCACATACATGTTCACATACACACACTAAGGTGTTCATCTATACATAAGAAGCAAGGCACTACACTACACTGGAAGACTCCCTAATGCTTTCCAGCAGGGAGTATAATTGTAAAATTTAGCTGTGCACAGAACATACTTTGGAATACCAATTCAATGTAATAATTCTAAAAAGATAAAAGGTGCTATTTTGCTTAAGATGTAGAGCAAGTGTGAGTGAAAACTACTGCTTTCTAAAATCCAGCATGGCATCTAAGCAGAGAATAAATTGAAATATTGTGCTAAATATAAACTGGTTTTTATGTTTTCTGACCATAAGACAGTTTTCAAGGCTGTATCTAATATTACCAAACTTAAATTATTCACATAAACTAAGTGTCTGATGAGTCAATTTCTCCTTTCCTTCCGCAAAAGTGAAGGGGGAAAAAATGAAAAACATTTAAATGGAAAAAATTCCATCTTCTCAGATGGTTTTCCTGTATTACAAAGGAAGGATCTATTTTGCTTAGTTTAAAAACCAAACATAAAAGCTCCTACACAACTACTTCATGAGTATGCTCCAGGATTTATATATTTTGAGGGAAAAACATAGAATTTGGCAAAAAAATGTTCCTCTAACAAAAATAAAAGAAAAAAATTAAAAATATAGCCTTTGCTACATGCTGTCAAAATTCAACCCAGTTAGACAAGTTGTGACTTTTGCCGGATTCCAATTTGCACGTATTCAGCAGAAAGCTGTTAAGCAGTGACAGCTTAATTCACCAAAGATCCCATCTGCCCTATGCATATTCCACCTACAAACAATTCCTACTGCTAATCAGATCCTGTGGGTCCTCAGAAGCAATTATCCTGCTTCCTACAGAGCTGAAGGGCTGAACTGGCCTTTTCCAGCAACTGCACTTCCAGAAAAGCATTCAGATAAAGCATGATGAGAAAAACCATACAAGACAGACAGACTCAAAACCTTCTACTGTTTCCCAGAGATACCCATGTCCATTACATCTCTTTGCATTATTAAGCCCAGACAGCATAGTAAACAAAGCAACCTGGCCAAAATGCAGGAAGAGGAACTGGAGAGTCAGGGTAATCAAATTCATGTAGAAGAAGAAAGTCAGGATTGAGATACTGAAGAGAACAGAAAAAAGAAGAGACAAATTTACCCATTGAAGGTAACCTGACAACAGGATTTCTGCTTTCTGTGGTACATAAGAGGAAGATATATGGGGCAAGGCATCTCAGGAAGAGAATAGAGAAATTCTGCTTAAAGCAGCCTTCTGTATAAAGCTAAACCTTTCTACTGTATAGTTCTCACATGACCTCAAACCAGGTTTATTACTGGTGGTACTAAGGGCATTTCTTCATTGTTTTGCATACCCTGTCTGAAGTAATGGAGACTCCTTGCTGCAGTTTCAGCTACTGAAACCTCAGTACTTCAGCAGTCAGTGTGAATTAGTTCCAAATTCAGAAAGCACCCGCTTGAGAAGGGCATGGGGCAAAATCAGGCTGTGTAGGCTCTAAACCTCAGAAAGACTTTAGGATACTTCCCCAGGCTATTCAAAACAAACCACTGAACAGCTAATTAAGTTTGAAGGGTAAAACCACTAATATCAGTGAAACATTCAAACTCTAACAGGCAGCCATGATGGCATCACTTCACCCATGACTAAATCCTTGCTCAGTTAAGTAAGGCTTAGGTACACACAACCCAGAAGAACCAGACACAGCTCTGAACACGCAGTCCCTGCATCAGCCACCCAGAATTACTGTACCACCCACATCTCGCATTAAGATCAGCTCAAGTCACTTCAGTCTTCCAGTTTGGTTCTGTTTCTTAATACTACTGCTATTACTCCATCTTATACATGATAAAGTCTTGGCTTCTCATGCAAGTTGTCCCCACTGCTGTAAACTGAGGAAGTATTTTTCCCAATACTAACAATTCACATAATAATTTTCCATACTTGGTTCTTCACAAATAAACTGCCATCCTTTCTTTCCGTGGCCTGTCTCCTTGTTCTCCCTTATCAGTACACTACCAAATTATACTTGGCACTGGATCTCATTGCTTAGCTTTTGTTTATAAACTTTTAAAATAAATAATGATTTATAAATTATATAAATCTAACATATAAATATACCATGTATTGGAAGTTGTAAATAATTTAGTGTATAGAAAATTCTTCACTACTCAATGCTATGTTTAAAAATGATTTTTGATGTTAGAGATGACGAAGTCAAATAAAGGACTAAAGCTATGCAATAAGATACCTGTTTTAAGTAAAAAATTAAACTCCAGACATTATTCTCCTCATGCACCTCACTATAAGTGCAAACTTTAACCACCACCAGTGATTTTCAACCCTCTTAGTAAACTGACAGCTAGTTTCATCCTTGTGTAGACAAGCAGAGAGCCAACATAATTAATTACCCTTACTTTTAATTTTACAGGCATCTTCCAAAGAGACACTTAAGTATCCATAATTAACTGAATTTTAATGCAAACAAATATTAAATTTAAAAAGCAGACTTTTACAGTGTACCTGAAAAGACAGAAAATACCAGGCGCTGCAATCATCTTAAACCTTCCACAAAAAACATTCCATGGAGCAAACTATGGAACTTAGGCCTCCTTACTTTGTTTTTACCATTCACTAATGGAATCATGAAATGAAGTCAGGCTAGTCCTGTTCACCTTCCATTGCCAACTGATATGAACATCTGTATTTGAAGTAGCTGTATCCCACAGGAAAAAAACAACATGTAAGGTGACAAGAAAAAAAGCAACAAAACCAGATAGACACAAGGTCAATGCTGTGCCTATTTTCCTCCCATGATATTTATCTGAACATCTATTCAGCTATTTCCATAAACTATGTGAAAACTTCACAGTAAAAAGGAAGGACTACACAGTACAAGGTAGTGTCTTCCTCTGCAGGTTGCTTGTCCAAAATGGCTTGGTGAGAATATTAATTTGTTCTACAGCCTGCTACTAGCAATGCATCCTCCAAAGGTCTTAGAGGAAGCAAGCAGTGGGCAGCATGAGGTGCTCTGATTGCTGGAAGTGGCTCACTCCTTGTGTTTTCCCATGACCCCCAGCCACACACACAGTATGTGTGCGTGTTCAGACCATGGAAATACCCCAGGGCTGCTGCTAAGCTCTCTCCTGCAATTAAAACAGTTTCTGTTTTACAGACACGGTCCTTAGACAAGCTGGGAAAGAGGAATGCTGCTCTAAGTAGGGCTGCAGCAATCATTCTGGCAGAGCAGTCTGCTCCCAGTGAACCTTGCTCCTAGGCTAAATTCAAGGTATTAGCTCTGTGTTGCTAATTGCCTGGTGCAACACCACTTGTTCGGTGTGTGCACAGCACACCTTACGCTTCAGAAGCATCAGACTTCCTACAGATTAACTGTACCAAGAATTTAAAGCTGATACACAAATCACAGTGGAAAGGTTATGGAACACAATCATCCCCTATTACACACCTAGTCAGAAGTCTTTGCTTTATAACAAACACCGGTAAGTACTGTCTTAACTGAACAAAGTAGCATAATTAAGGATGTACATTTCACCACAAGGCACATGGTTTTGGCATACAAAAAAATGTTGATATTCTCCACTGGAACCCTCCTCTTTAGAAATAAAAGCATTATAGGAGAAACATCACATTCATACTAGCACTCAGCCTACTGTGCTGTGCCTAGTTATAATTGGATTAGCAGGTAAAGAATTCCCCCTTTTTTCTGATCCATTGCAAATATTCAACATAACTTATCTGAGAAACTGTGTGTGAGCATTTTTCCTAAATTGGACACCTATTTCTTACCCTTCCACGCACATTCAAGTCTGACATTTTCAGGTCACAAATTCAGATGTTTATGAAAACGAAGTTGCATCTGTTCTCTTCTTGGATAATGTTTGTCATTACCTTGCAATGATGAAAGGGCAAGTCCTTCATACTCTGTCCCCAAATAAATGCTTTCTTTGCTTTTCTCCCAGCCCCAGATTCATTATGTCCTTGCATCCTGTGGATCCCAGCAATCTTATGGATATATGCTGAGACTGTTCACTGAACTTATCCACCACAATACAAACCTCACAGAATCAAAACCCTCATGGAATTGCGAACACCTTTACGTAAAACAAATTTGGCATAGCACTGGGTTAAGGAATGTTGTGCCTTAGGCATGAAAAAAATTAAGAATTCTCTTTGCATCAGCAACTCTCAGTTACTTTAGAAGCAAAGTGCATTTACACACAATCTAAAGTGGTAACTAGTGTCACTATTACACTTGAGAAACACATTTTCAAACCATTACTTTTGGCTCAACTACACTAGAAGACATCTAATTCTTTTCAGAAAGTTACTTTTAAGCTTACAGTTCCTTAAATGACTACAAATGCAGAATATGCACTATTGCAACAGTAAATCTGTGCTGTTAAAATCTGTGCAGAATAAAAATAATCTAAGTTCAAATTTGGAAAGTTTAAAAGCTACAGAACTGTATTATACCACTAGTAGAAAATGGAAATAGTCATATAAAACTGCCAGTATGTAATACTTGGAAGAAAAAATAATTACAAACCCAAACACTTATTGTTTGAACTTTGCACTTCATCGTGCTCTGAAAAATTATTTGGTTTACATCCTTATTGTATCCTATTCTAATTCTTTCTATTGCCAGCAAGATTAGGAATTTTGTACAAGGCTAAAGGACACATCAATTTAACCCATTACAACAGGATCTGTTCTACTTCTTAATATCACAGTGCTACTTCAGAGTCAATCACTATCAGATTCAGGGCAAAGCACTGCTGTGTTTGCTTACATAACCTGGCAGTTCAGAGCAAGTAAACAGATGCATGGAATTCAGATGAGTGATTCTCCCAGCTCCTGCCAGTCAGATACACGAGCAACAGCAGGTACATCTGTAAGATCACCGTTCTGACTCCCATTTTTGTGCCTAGTCAGAAAGATACCTGCCTTGTCTTCCCATGCACGTTTGTATAGAGAAACTTAATGTCTTCATGCAAGAGCTCCCCAAGAGTTCTCATGTGGAAGCATGCCTTGCTCCCTGCCTCCCGCTCTTACTAACAATCAATCTGAGGAGAAAACAGCAGGTGTCAGCAAGGCAGGGAAGGTGCCCACCTGTTACTTGGCAGATGAGTCTTTAGAGAAGTGCAAACCTAATTAATTTCCTTGTCAGTGCATGAGGATTCAAACCCACATGCAACAACTCCAAGACTGCCATTCAGTTAGGACACCATTGTCTCGCTGAAGCTGTGAATCTCCAAAATAAAGACCATGAAAGGAAGTATGATTCAAAAGGTACACCTTGCCTGTACTAGACATCACCACCCTATCAATAAAAATTGTTTATCTAAAGAAAAATTTAAAACTCATGAAAAGTCACTGTAAAACTAAGCTATAAAAACCTACCAAACCAAAAACCTATAAAAATCTGAAGGAATGCTGATCTCACTGAGAAACACTATCATGGATGACTCTTGCACTTCTTTTTACACTGTGCTATGCAGCTTTAACAGAAAGGATGGCAATATGAAATTAAGGCTAAAGTGAGATCTGAGCCAAAGTTTTCCACTTCTTGACCAAGACTTTGAATAGGTATCTCACTATCAACTTCTCTACTTTTCCCAGACAAATTTTAAAAGAAGAAAGAAACAATTACCAAATGAATTCAATAAGTGGGTCTCACCTCTGAATCCCAGCTCACTTAGACATTAACTCATGGCAGAGGCAGACATCAATCCAGGAGAGAGTGGACACATTCCTTCTGTTTGATCCTGACTGGCACAGAGCACTCATGGTACCTGCCACACTGAGCATCAACTTGTTTGCTCTCTGTCCACTTACAGCAACACAGCTCCTAATCAGGTTCATCACTCTCATAATAAAGCCCTGTTCTGTAAAAACCTGACAGCGTCATGCCTAACTTCACATGCCTCTTTGTTCAGTACTCCACTTACTTCTCAGAAAAGCAAAATACTCCTACATCACCAGGAAATGTATAGCTATATGTCAAGCTGTCAAGACTTACCTCTGAAGAGACTGTAGTCTTCGTTCCTCTCTCTTCCTAGCTAGCTGCTCCTCTTCATCATCTAGTCTGCTAGAAAAATAAGGAGGGAAGGAAAGCATAAGAGGAAGAAAAAGCCACTTTATTGCTAAGCTATCACTATTTAGTTACTTTACTTATTTTCAAAAAGAATTTATAGTCTGACCAGAGATACGACTTCATAGCCATGTAAAATTTCCCAGCTGAGTTAGTATAATCGACAAGTTTGTGTCATTATCCTTTCACATTTTTTAATATGCAAATGCTTTAGTAATTGTAGTAATATGCCCTTCAGTCTCCACAGAACTATTTACAGCTTCTCAGGAAGACGATGCAGACTGTTCCAGAAGCAGGATTCCTAACTGCCCTTTTCCTCATGTGTCACACCCCACTTCAGAGTCAGTGTTCTGCACATGCACAGTTAAGTCCATTGTTGCCTCTGGAGGAAGATTGATGGTTCATAAGCCTTTGATGCCAGAACAATTTATCTTTCCAAAAAGCATTACTAACCAATCTCAAGCTGCCCCCAGGGAAGCAGTCTGTTCTGGAATGAGCAAGAATTTACCTGAGTATCAGCTGTGTGATTCTGGGAAATGCTGAACCTACACAGTACATCTGAGCCGTGCATGTGCAGATATGCTCTACTGAATGCTCTGTCGCAGTTTAGCTCTGTGACCTGCCTTGGAGAAAGCTCAGCTTCACTTAACCATTACATAGACTGTGTAAGACTTGCAGGACTCTAAAGCCAACGTCAAACAATTTTTCTGTTAGTTTTTCCCTGACAGAATTTATGATGACTCCTTTGGGATTAGTAATGGACAACTGCCATGCTTGCCCAAGTGCTCATCATCTTCCAAAAGTGAATACAGTTCTCGAGGTGTCTGAGATGTAGATTTACAATATTAATACACCTGAACAGTTGCATTACCACACATCTGCAGCCACCAATATCTAAGTTAAGCAAGAGTGACATCCAGTGGTTAATTACAGCATGTCAAACGCTTTAATACACAAAAGTCAGACACATTCAGCTCTGGAAATATGAATTCAATTCTTTCATGTGCTCAGACAGTCCACATATCTCTCTGAACATTTTAGTCATTTCAGTACAAACCAGTACTTCAGAATTCATACAATGTTTCACAAACAAATTTTTTAGTTCCAGTTTTTTCCACCTAAAGAATTAGAAGAATCTTGGGGGAGCAGGAAACACATGCAACAGGTCACTTTTATTTTAAAACAATGTTGGACCCTTTTGGAAAACTAATCAATTCTGCACAGCAGCATGTCCAGCAAGACTAGAAGCTCCCATTTTTGGGCACCCTCCTGTAAAACTGCTTTACTGGAGACCCCACTGTCTTATAACTATGCAATAATCTTCACAACTGGTGCTGCAAAATATGAAAACTTCAAATAAATAAAATGCTGCTGTATGATTCAGAAAATACATTTCTTCCCTGTAATTAAAGGCCATTAAGTACCTTCTGATTTCTGGATACTTTGAATTAATTGAATTTTTCTTCCAAATTCAGAAAGTTTGAGACTATACAAATAAAAACATGGTTGATAACTGAAGTTCCTGAGAGTCTATTCAGTATAATTTCATGAATAACAGCTGTTCATGAAACTGTCTCAAGTACGTGGAACCAGACTCTCAGAAGACCAAAAACACAGGATAAAAATAAAAACCTTGCACCAATATTCCTGGAATTTCTGTGGCAGGATGGACATGGGTGAGCCAACTACATTACTGATGTGGGGGTTAATGCACCTAAGTATTCTCTGTGTTCAAGGAAAAGGTAAGTGCTGGCTTCTCAAACCCTGAAACACCACAGCTTAAGAATGCCCAAAGGAAACACTGATACTTCTGCAAAACAAGGTGCAAAACACCTCAGATCTCAGATAATACATCTAAAGAGTCAGTAAAACACATCTAGTACTACATTTGCACAACCTTTCCTTCCTCCTATTCATGAAAAAAGAAAGTTTATTTTGTGGAAAATGAGTCCCCAAAAATAAGGGAGACGAGAGCAAAAG
>NW_008237226.1:2831712-2840510 GCF_000691975.1 Corvus brachyrhynchos | reverse complement strand
CCTGCTGAGAATCAGTGGGCTTAAAGCCAATAATGTACCAGGCTTCAGTGTAATAACACATTCTGAATCCTCCTCAAATAAGCTGGACCCCAGATTGACAAGACCTTTAAATCCTCTAAGGGTCACAAGATTAAGCTTGACACCTTTGGAGTCTTGGCATAAGATGACTCTCAACTAACCCTCTATTTTTAGAATTAGATGTTACAGTACTGATTGACAACTTAGCTACTAAAACTGAAGTCTGGCACAAATATCTCTTTTCACAGGATTCAAGCTTTATTTGCTGACATGTCAGCCACAGGGGCCTACTCAGTTGTTCCGCAGAGGATGTGGCAGATCTTATGTAAGATCTAAACCTCTTCTTTACATCAAGGCTTATCAGCACAGGGCTAAAGAGTACTCATTTTTGCACTAGGGCAGATCTGGTATACCAATCTACCAACAGAACAGGTACGTGCTTCTTCCTCAGGGAACAGAGAAAGGAATGAGATGTTACTTACAATTATTTTCACATTTCATTAAAGCCACACATGTACTGTATTTCTCTGGCTTTAAGGTCAGCACTAAACTTACGTAAGTTATGTACAGTTACATAAGTTCTTTTAAAAAAAATAAAAAACAACCCTCAAACAAGAACAATGAGTCAAAGGTACTTTAAAAAGTACAGAAGTCATTTCAGACGAAGAAATAAGGTCCACATTTTATTCACACGAGAAGCACTGAAGGATGAAAAGAACAGAGCTAGCTGAAACTACACTGTCCAGAAAGCTGTAAAACTTGAGTGATAAAGGGTGAGAAGGAAGGAAGTGTTAACTTGCTTCATGGCAGCATGTTGTACTGTTCCACTTCACACTGTAGTACTGACATACCTATTTTATCTAGTCATCAACTACTTCCCTCCTTTTAATATTCGCTACTTAGAGAAGCCAGTTTAAAAAAATCTTTTTCAAGTTCTCCAAGATCAAGAACATTTAATTTTTGCAGCATTACTTTCCTTGAAAAGAAGTAAATCATGCTTAGTATCTTAGAGCAAAGAAGTATTACCTTACATTTAGAATATCTTTTTGAATTGGCAAAGACAGCTAACTCCTTAGATACTGACTGCTGACAGATCCTAGAGCAACTCTGAAAGATGGATACCAAGTGCTGTACAGGACATTGTTGCTCAGTTATTTGTTACTCACCTGGTCCCTTTTTGCTGTACCGTGAGCTTGCCTTGAAAGAAATTATTTATACCATTATCACAAGAAGCAAGGATTTATTTGGTCATTGAAAGATTTCATGTCCAATGTTAATAAGAAACTGTAAAATGTAGAAGTATAAAGCAATAGCTTACCTAAAGTAGAATGCATCAGTGCTGTTACCACTAGAAACATCACTTCAGTGGCACTCCAGCATCACTTCCAGTGTCACTAAATATCTCTTCCACCTGTCACTAAATATCTCTTATCTTGTTGTCTTTCTCAAACAAATAAAGCAAAGTGACCAGAACTGCTTCCAAATGAAAATACTCTTAGTATATTGGAGAGTAAAAATTGTAGGTAGATAGGAAAGATGAGGACACAGTGTTAGTAAAGGAAACAAATAGGTGTATTTACCTCCTGGAACGCTTTCTGCAGTAACAGCAGTAACAGCAACAGATTGTTATAGACACCAGAATGAGTCCAGCTACCACAGCTAGGGCAATAATTAAAGCCTCGAAGTTTACTGAAAAACATGAATATATTCAACTTGTTAGACTCCATCAGTAAAATTTATCTTCCTGATAATTCTTCCCCTCCTTCCCAGACATTTTTTCATCCCTATATGCAAAAACCTCCATAGTATTCTGTTCAACTACCCCAGATAAAATGCAGTGTACCACATTCAAACATTGCTGTTATGCATAATCTACACTGAATAGACATTAAGTAAAACCACATTTCTCATTCTGTTACTTCCGTACAAGTTACAAACGATTAAATATACTTCATCCAGCAAAGAAAAAAATTCGTTTTAAACAAAATTTAATTTTTTAAAAGGTATACTACTTAACTGAAGCAAAGAAGATTTTTTTAACCTATTAAAGTGCAGGAAAAGACTTGTCAGTTGTCAGGCTGCATATGTGTCATCAGTACCGATTTCATCTGGTTACTATTCATGAAAACACCCAAAACAATTAAGCTACACTGTTCTTCGTCACTTCACTCTGGTTAATAATCTGTCAACACATCTTATTAATATAAAATTGTAACTGGAACAGTCATTTGTTTTTGACTTTGAAAGCTGCAATATTCACTTTCATTTTCAGCAAGGGTGAACAACATTATTTTCTTAATTTTATTTACTCAAAGGAAGAAAACACCATCACAAGTTAATTAATTTTCCTGCTGTGTCTGTAGGGGACACTCTCAGTAAGACCATATAACCCAAGGCATGTTGCCACCTTTAATTTGTAAAAAATCTATTAAGGAAATGCCTATTTGAGGGGGTTTTCGTTGTTGTTTTGGTTTGGGGTTTTTTTTCCTACTTTTACTTTTTTTTTGCTGAGAATGTGCTCCATTATGAAGTTTTCATTCTGTGTTTAAGCTAGAGTCAATCTAGAAACACAAATGGCACCCAAGCTAGAAGCCATTTCCACAGCATCAGTAAACTGTCAAGACCACCCTTAGTACTAGTAGAAAACAACATGTGTTTCTCTACTCGGTGTGTTTGAGAGTGTTAAGTTACTTCATGGCAGCTGATTTGATGCTGTGTTTTGGATTTCTGGCTAAAACATGCTGGTAACACACCAATGTTTTGGTTGTTGTTGAACAGGCTTGAAGGACACCAAAATATTTCCCCCCCCTCCCCCCCCCGTCCCTCTGCTCCCTGCAGTGAGCAGGGCTGGAGGAAGGCAGGAGACTGGGAGAGGTCAGGAGGGGAACAGAACACTTGACCCAAACTGGCCACCATATAATCTCATGGTCAGCAATGAGGTAAAGTAAAAATAAGTGGAGGGAGTAACTGGCTTCCAAGGGGAAAACCAATTCCAATGGGAATTTATTGTTTGGGGACTGGCTGAGCGTCAGTCTGCCTGTGGGGGGTGGGGGAAAAAAATATCGCCTTTTTTTCCTCTCCCTCTTTTTCCTTCCCTTTTTAAACCACCTTTATCTCAATCAAGAAGGTTTTTTGCTCTTGTTCCTTTTTCTTCCTCCATCCCACTGTGGCCATGGGAGAGAGGGAGGAAGCAAGCAGCTGTGTGAGTACTTAGCTATTGGCAGGAGTCAACCCTCTACACTTTCAGAACCAACTCTGCTAAACATTTCATAGTAAGAGTCTTTACTATGACTGCAAGCCCAGTTTTCTTAAAAGTGTGCCTTATCACTGCAATTATATACTTCGTGTACCCTAAAAAACTCCAACAAAAGTCTAAGCATAAATGCCTGTTCTCAGAAAACAAAGCACAAAGTCCTTCTGTAAGAATATAGAATTGATAAAGCTCATCTGTACTGTTTAATCTAGTCACTCTGCAGCAATCATTAAGTGGTAGCGTTCAGAAACTTGCATGTTCCACTTTAACAACACTTTTCTACTTCTGCTACCCTAATTTAGACTACTGCATAATCTCTCTGCACTAAGCACGATAACTTTCTTCAGTCAACAGTCACTGACAGTGCATCCCCACTTGATTTTGTCCTTTAGCCTGCTGGTGTCCATGCACAAACACACGGAAAGCAGCAAGCCTTTGCTCTGCTGGACTGAAGCTGTACTCTTGTTTCATTTGAGAAGCTTTCCAATGCCTTAGGTGTTCTCTGCTCCAGTCTAGTCTGAATTTAGATCTGTACACACATTATTGCAAAACCAGCTCCAAATATTTCACCATGATGGCGGCATATGCTCAGTGCTGTATTTTGTAGTAAAACATGAAAGCAAATGGAAATTGAAGAACAATTAAATGATGCAGGATTACAACCTACAGTGGCACTACGCATGTTCCTTTTAAACCTTATCTCCATTGCCTTTGGTACCCATCAATTACACTTATTTCAGTTGTTTAAGCAAAAATAGCATTCAAGAATTGCTGTGTGACTCTATTTGTGTGACTGTGGTATTGGTTCACTACTGCCACTGGAATATAGTAAAACAACTGTGGATCTAGACAAATCATCCAACACTTTCAGAAATTTTAAAGAAGGTAAAAATGTTTTAAAGCCATTGGATCAGCATAACTACACTGCCTGTTCACAAAGAAACCTTAAGAATGACTGTTTCTAAGTCCAGAAGATGAGAGATATGGCTCAAAATCACAACCACTGTCTCCTCCCCCCACCCCTCCAAATAAATTATCAGGAAACAGCTCTAGCAAGTGGTAGTCTTACTTCAATCATACTCATAAATAATTCTCTACAGCAAAAGTAAAATTAGTACCTACTCCAGCAAACTCCCCATCGAGCATTTGAGAGAGAACACAATGAAGATGATGGAAGAATACTTCTTACGGGGTAGTCAATACAAGTGTTGTTGGTGTAACACCAAAGGCACTGTGCAAAAGAAACAAGAAAAATCCCAAATTACTAATCTTCAAAAACAGCTAATAATTTAGTGCACCACTCCAAAGACAGATTTCTTACATGAATAAGAGAAATATAAGTACTTTGTATTATAAAGCCTACAGAAGTCCTTGTACAATTTCTCAGTAAAACCTAAACTGAATTGTGAGTAAGAACATTTTGTATTTACAGGTAACACTAGCCTGAAAATATTTGGCAACATACTGCCAAGTAAGAGGTATCCTGCATTCTTGAGGGTAAAATAGCTTTGAGTTTAAAATTATTGGAATTAACAAGAAGTACAAAATCAGAACGCTGATTGGTCTGAATTTTAAAACATCTCCTATCTTTAAGGAATAAAAATATAATCTTATACTCTTACTTCAGCCTTGTATTTGATTATCAACAGAAGGAAAACAGTAAAGAATCCTTTTAATTCTACAGGAGTTTTTGCTGCAAGGTAATGAACAATACAGCCTCATCCAATCTGTGCTGCAAAGTACATTGAGTACCGTAATTACACACACTTAAATACCTGAATACTTTTAAAGTTTTTATGTATATTATAGTTAAAATAGCAGCACAACATTTCTGCTTTTAAAGTCATCACTAAGTATCAAGCTTAGGTTTTGGTTTTCATTTTTTAAAATAAATATTTATTTAGAAGTTGTTTACTACACAACTCAAACAATGAAATAGTTTTGAATAACAGTAATAGGAATCTTTAATAGAAGAAGAGTTTTTTAGGATTCATTATAAAAAGAGTTCAGACAGGAACTATGCTTTATCTAACAGTACTATCAAGAACATCTCTGTCATACATCCTCAATTACACAAAGCCTGTTATCTTTCTCTTAATGGATTACAAAACATTAAATACAAAGGAAACCATTTGCAGCAGATTCTGCTTTCTTGAAAAGTGTGGATAAAAGAAAAATTTATTAGTATTTTGTAGTTGCTAGACTGTACAAATTAAACATACCCATAAAGACACATCAACAAAAACAACTAAGAAAATAGAATACACCTTGCAAAAACCGTGCCCTTTTAATTAAGGATGTTAGATGAGAATATGCTTCTTCTTGTTGTTCAAATATTTAATAAGAATTAGCAGCTCAAAACCAACAACTAATAGGGGGCATAGTAAAAGTCACTGTTAAACTTTGAATGTAATGTTGATGTGTTTTGAGTAGGAAGCTGGATTAGGTGGCTCATGAGGTCTCTCCTAAGCCGAATTACTGTACACTGTTGGTGACAACTGGGATCCCAGAAAGGCCAGCTGTATCACTCTGATGGAAACCCCTGCATCTAACTACTGAAAATGTGTCTAGCCCAAAAGGCAATACCTGACACAGCTACTGACTGGAGCAGGGGTTGAAGTACAAGAAAATATTTCAATTAACTCATTTCCAATGATAAAACAATCTGACAATACACAATCATCAATACGATTCAATTAATATTTTTCTCTTAAAAAGCCAAAATATGCGTAAAACAAGCAGGTAAGTTCAGGTATTTCTCAATCTTCCCTAGTGAAAATGTAATGGAAACTTATATGCAACTTAAAGACTCCTGAAATATTTCTTTTCAGTGACATCTGAAGTTTGAATTTGAAATAATCTCTCACTTCTTCTGCTCTGCAGGGACTAATGCCTTCTGCATGTTTATCACAACCCTTATTGTAGAGCTAAAAAAGTTTTCAGCAAAGAACAGAGAAACAAATTCTAACATTTTAACATCTGCCTTATTGCAATTTCATTGCAAATCTAAACACTCTGCTACCGACAGCGGCCCAGCCTGGCAGTCTTAAGCACACATGGTCTGATGTAGTCAGTGGAGGGACCAGCACACTGAACATCTGCAAAGCACTGACACACTCTGCCTCAGTTACAGGCACTTCTTGGGGCATCTTTAGAGAAAGGCGCTTCCAGTTTATTTACATTAATGTCCCAGTTTTCCTAGCACAATACAAGAAAAGCAAGGCATTTTAACTGCCTAAGACTGAGCTTATTAGATGGACGTTTAACTAAGTGCTGCCCCCAAAATGAGGATGAGTCTGGGGTAGCAGCAACACCAACTCACTCAGCTGAGCTACAAAAGCCCTAGGCACACACTGACACTGGAAGCCTGCATTCAGTCTGTCCTCTCCAGACAAAGCACAGGAACACCCCAAGTGACCAAATCACAGAGCAACCCTGGCAAAGTGAAAGCACATTGGCATCAGGTGTGACAGAGGGGCAGCAACAAATCAGTTGACTCAATCATTTAAATAAGAAACAAACAGCCAAAGAAAGCCTAACAATTTGATTTCATATTAAGTGGAAATTATTATCAATCAAATAAGATGTTAAAAATCTTACCGAAACATTTTTGAGACATTCTTCACAGGACTTCTGGGAAAGTGCTGAACATGCTACAAAAGCAAACAAAACCAAAACATACAGAGATTATGTATTTATTTTTATTCCATAAGGTCAAGCATTTATCATAATATTTAACCTTTTCTTTTTTCTAATCCTAGATACAAGCAATAATTTTGACTGAATAATGAAATCTCAGTAATTCCATTTGAGGAGAACTGCAGCAAACAGAGGTAAAAAACATTTAAGTTCAATCTTAGACATAGGGAAACAATTCAAGCTTACCTTTAACCTCTGCTTGCTTTCTCTAAGGACAACACAGAAGATATAACCCAAGAGCCTCCCTGTATCTCTGCTGAAGTTCTAGAACTTACACACTTCAATTTAGAGAACATTCCAAATTTTGCAGCTTTGGAAGCCTTGCAAAAGCTGACCCTTGCTTAGGATTTACCCCCTCCAAAGGCATTAACTTTTTTCTGGGAGAAAAGAGTTTTTAAAAGATAAAGCTCTCCAAATAATATGATTTTAAATAACAATAAAAACCACTTCCAAATATAGGACACAAAGTTAATCTGCAAGAGTTCAATAAGAACTTTAACAGAAGCTTGACAAGCCAAGTGATGCAGACGTACTTAATGTACATTTTCTTTGAATTTAAAAAAAAAAAGACATACTTATTGGTGTTCACATTTACTTTTTTTAGAAGTACTCCATGTTTATCATCTTAAGACAAGTCTTTTTTTATCCATAACTCAGACATAATTTGTTGCCCACAGGACCACGTACATGCCATAGTCTTGGCCTAGATGAACTACTTGAAAGATGAGGGGGAATCTCCTTTCCTAGTCTGAATCTGGATTTTTCTTCCAGTAACTGTAGCTCCTATGATAATTTTTTATACCATTTAATGAAACAAGCTTGTCCTTATTTCAGTATATCACAAATACAAGAGGAAAAGATCTCCAAATCAAGAATCCAATTCTAACTTTAATGGAGCATTAGTCACAGGCAGTTCTCAATTTGAGCTAAGTTACTTGCTTGTGAGACAACTATATATTTCAGTATTTTCTTTTCATAATTCAGTATTAAATATTCCTGTTACTAATTCTTAACATTAAATATATTTTATGTACCAGTATATTTATCTTTAATTAATATATTCATATAGAAAACCGCCTTACTAGTTTACCCAGTACCAATTAAATTGTTACAGGTACCAATTAACAGCCTAAGGTAAGGCCCAGGTACCAATTCATAAAAAAACAACATGAGAAGCAGGTTCAGAAAGAGTTCTCAGTTTATACTCAAAAATTTTCAAACGGGATTATTCAACACAGAGTACCACCATGCTTATTATAAAAAAAATACTTCATTACTTTTTCAAAGTCAGATTTAAATCACCCAAACAAACAAGCTTTCTAAATATGAATTACCGAGGCTGAATTTCTTCAAGTTAGTTGTCTCAAAAAGCTGGAGACTCCCTTTTCAAGTATAAACCCTTCCCTAAAGGAAATGAAACATCTCTAACTGGGATCTAGACACACCTGCCAAGGTGCACTTGAGATATCCTAATTTGATGCCAGCCAACCTGACGTGCACCTTTGTGGTCACATCTGTTGGTGGCAACTAAATCTGAGGCCGAGCTTCACCAACTGCCTGCCAGAAGCAGGGAAGAGAGAAATGATTCCAACAGAACAGGGAGGGACGAGCATCTCCGCCAGCTTCTCCTGAGCCACACTCCTCATCATCACCCAGGGTTGAGCAAACCCTGCTTGAGCAAGGGAGGTTGGGCCAGGTGACCACTGTGGTCCCTTCCAATCTGCCCTATCCTGCGGTTCTGTGAATGCTGTCTCCGTGCCGCAAAGCTCCCGACACCCCCACGGCCCCGCAGGCCGGCAAACCCCAGCGCCACCAGCCCGTCCCTCGG
>NW_008237226.1:2825947-2831315 GCF_000691975.1 Corvus brachyrhynchos | reverse complement strand
CGGGTCTCGCCTTCCTTGCTCAGGGGCGTGGCATGGGGGGCCGGGCTGTGATACCGCTCGCCCGCTGTCATTGTCGGGCCAAATCTGACGTACATTCGGCCTTTTCCTCTCCCTTCTTCGTTTGATGCGACACTCTTTTTTCCTTCCTTTGCAGTGTGGACTTTCCGGTGCCTGTGAGGGCAAGGAGGTGGCGGGGATCCTGTGTCCTGGCTGCTGCTTCCTAGTTTTGTTCCTTAGTGAAGATGCCCAGCAGGCTGCCAGAGCCGACGGAGACAACAAAGACATATCCCCAAGCCAGGGGTGGCCAGAGAAATTAATAAAGGGATGGAGGCAAATTGAAAATTTGCCATGACCTTCCCATTTAAAAAACTAACGAGTTGTTGATTTTGCGTGGTGACCCACCTCTGAGGGCCTTTGGGAAGCATTTAGCACACTTTTGAGTGCCCAGGGATATACAGAATGCGCAGATCAGTCTGCAAGATGCAACACAGGCAGAAAAGAAAGACCCCAAACCCTCTGAGATGGCAGGGTAAGCACACAGGACATTTTGGGCATCTCAGTGACCCTAGAGAGCTGTAGTTAAGCACCAAATCGAGTCCTTAATGGCAAATGAAGTGACTTGCCATGCTGTGACAGCCAACCTTGCTTTAGCCAATCGATCCTACTGCTGAACTTTGTTAGCTTCTCTGTGACTTCTTTAGGAATGGGAAGTTGGATATTTGGCAATCAATAGCTGAAGTACCGGTGTAGGTTTTGTTAGTGCTCAAAGATTCTGCTTCAAGTAGGAAGCAAACACACCTTCCAAATAATGGCACTGTTCAGTCAGTAGTGACTCCAGCTGCTTGTGACCTCCCTTCTCAAACACCCCTTCTATTTGCATCATTTTTATTACTCTTGTGTAATAAAGCCATTGTTGCTATTGAAGGTACTGCAGTTGATATGTGGACACAGGGACAGCAGATCTGAGCTGAGAGGCTTTTGTAAATACACTTGAGCCTTAACAAATAAAAGGAATGTTTTTCACAGTGCTTGACATTGCCATCCTATCTGTTTTTAGACACCTGATTCACCTTACTGCAGAGATTAATCTCCCTAAAATCCCACATAGTAAGAGATGAGTAGCTCCCAGAAAAAGTTCAGAGGGAATTAGGATAACTGCTAGTAACTCTGGCGGCTTAGGCCAACGTGTAAAATTGAAGGGATCAAACCAGAGTAAGGCGCCATTACCTTAAATTAAGTTTCAACCTGTGCATTAAAAAGTTATTTACATTTATTTTTGTCTGTGTCATCCTTGGATTTTTGCCAGCAGCACTAGAGTTCCTGCTTTTTGGTCTTCAGGGATATTAGAAAAATAAAGCCAAAGTGTAGGTATACAGGCCATATGGAGACAAAGATGGTTTTTTTAACTGAGATTAAATGTAGGACAATATTATCTTGTGACTACAGTGTGCTTCAGCTGACGGAATCATTGAATGGTTTGGGTTGGAAGGGGCCTTTAAAGGTCATCTAGTTCCACTCCTCTGCAATGAGCAGGGACATCTGAAGACCATGTTTTACCATGTGTTCAAGTCTATAAATCCTTATGCTCTGATAAGGAACTGTTTACAAGTAATAATTCAATAGAGTATAGATAGGGAGACATATGGAAGAGATGTATAAAATCATGAAAGGCACAGAAAAAATGAACACAGAGGGACTTTTTTCTAATTGAACTAGAGGGCATTGAACACAATTATCATGTAAAAGACTGGGGGAAAAAAGTACTTAGAAGAAAATAAAGTGCCTTAAGTTGCAAAACTCTGGATATTAAGGACACTAAAAGTTTAGATTAGGCCAACAGTTTGGATTTTTTTCCATAAATGTGTCTGTTAACAGTTATTAAATACTAAGGTATTACCTCTGGTTCAGAAGGTCCCTGAACCACACTGCTTGAAGCTGTGTGCAATTCCTGAGGAGGATGCATTATGTGATTGCTTTATTGTGACATTCTTCCTTAGGCATCTGTTGTTGACTGCCATTTTAGGTGAGACACTCAGTTAAAAGTGCCCTTGAAATGACTTTATAGAGCTGTTCTTATTAATTTTCTTTTTCTTCAAAGCTTATGTTATATTCCGTCTGATTTTACTGAATTATGTTTGAGGCAAAGGGGAAATCCTCTAGCTTTTTTTTTTTTTTTGTAACTTAGTTTTGGATGGTTTTATGTATTCAGTGAAGTTTGACTTCTCATAAAACAGCTCAAATTCCAAGCTTTCTGGAGTTTGTGTATTTTCCTTGAGTTACTTCTAACATGGTTTTGCTAGAGGAAGTATTTAGCTGGAACCAAGTGGGAGAGGAGGGGAAAATAGAATTTGATGAGAGCTCTTCAGAAGTACGGATACATCCATCTTCTCAGATTTAGTTTTGTTATTCCTTTGGGGGAAAAAACCCATTAATATAATTTATGTACAGCTGTGGCAATTCTCTCACAATAACAATTCCTACAGTAATGAAACATTTTTTCTTGGTTAGGTAGCCACTCCCTCAGCAGACATAAATTCCCAGGAAATGGAGTGTAGATGACAAGAAGAAGGGATCTACCAAGAAACTGACTTTGGAACAAGCCATATATATGTATTAAGATTGCAAACAAAAATAAAATCTCAGAACTTAAACCAGAATTTGATTATTTTGTAATTCCATACAATTTTCAAATGATAAGGATTTTTTTGTCAGCTCTGTAGATTTTGCCTGGGGTTTTGAACGGTGTTCCTACTCATGCATTTTCAGCATAACCTCTGGCCCCTTTTCCTCATCTCTGCTCCAGCTCCACCATTGTGATAGAACAGCTCAATGAGCCATTCACTGGGTATCTGAACAAAGAACAGATTTGGCTGACAGAATCTAGTCTTCCTTTTTTAGCTTGTTTATTTTTCGTTATCACCAGTGATAACAATCTCAAATGTGATATATGGGTTACAAAGTCTGTGTGTGTTCAGTTGATTCCCTTAATGGCAGCATTACTTCATCATTGTGACAGTTTACCCAGCTTGCCTGATTGCAATATGTGAAAATAATTCAGCTGATGAGTCACAAAAGTGATTAGAATGTCACTTTTTTTTTTTTTCTGTGTTGGGCTTATGAACATAGGCCCTGGTAAAAGACATTTTACTGCAGCAATATATTGTTCACAAGGCTTTTTTTAGTTTGTGACTGGCTGGAGCATGAACGTATCTTGAGGTCGCAGTTTGGTGTGTAATTAGATCAGTGTTCCCACAAAAAGCAGTCTGTACTTCTTTCTCCCTGAATATTTGTTCTTGCATCTGAAAAGCACTGCGGCACATGAACAAAAACTTATCTGTAGTCCTATAGAGAACTGATGCAACTGGAAGTTAGTCTTTCAGTGAGATCAGTTATACTCTATGGGGTTCACTGAGCAGGAGACCGAATTCCTGTGCTGGCACAGCAGAGGTGGAATTGTACCCCAGGGGCTCTTGTTTGTTTGTTTGTTTTCTCAGTTGCAGGACCAGCTTAAATGTACATTGGCTTCATATAAAGGCTTCGTGGCGTTGTTGAAGTCATGTGAGAGGGTACATGTGAGATCTACTACTTTGTTGAAGTACTAAGTGATTAAATACCTACAGGGAGCAGATCTGCTGAATAAGGACATACACCTTCATATACTCTTTGATAAGAGTGTATTCAGATTTTAATAAAATGATTTCTAGAGCTGTCATCTTAAAAATATTAATAATACTATTTTACAGAGCAAAATGTGCAACCATGAGTTCAGGCTGTTTCTTAAGGTCAGATACAGAAAATTAGATCTTTCAGGTCAGTGTCCACCTTCTGTCTTATAATAACCAATCTTCCATAAATAATCTTTGATGAAACAGAACTCTTAGAGATCCTAATAATTAGAAGTGGTAAGTATCACAAACAATCTAGCTCCGGTCCTGAAAATACACAGATAGCAGATATTTGCAGAGATCAGAGTAGTGTGGTTTATTCAAGGTTTTTGTGGGTTTGCTATAAATGCAACAGCCCAGTTTCAACTTTCAGGCAAACCCTGGGATTAAACCAGAGATTGGCTGTCAAATGGTATTAATAAATTCAGACATGATCAGCTGAGTACTGCTGGGACAGTTAAAGTAAGTCAGTCTTCTCAGCTGATGTGGGCCTTTGCTATCATGGCAATGGCACCCACCGTGAGTTTTCACTCGTAAAGAGGTAGCCTAGAGGACTATACAGGATCAGTTCAGTGTTTCTGCTATGGGTGGTGGTAGCAGCTGATTGTCTTTGGTTTTCATTGCACAGTACTCAGGTGACCACACACAATGTTTAGGGAATAAACACACTTTTCGGAGGAGTATCTGCATAATTCCTCAATTTTCTTGTGGTTATATTGAGAAATAAAAATACTAGTCTCATCAAAAAAGGCATACAGTGAAAATTCTTGCTTTCTGACCTACATGTAACAGATCCTGTTACATGTAGAGGTTTTCTTTGAAAAGGAATAGTTGACAATTATGTGCACTGTTCTGCAGAATGGTTAATAGTACTGAATTTCAGTCACATTGAATTATAGTCTATTGTTAGATTTATTGTAATACTACTATGACCAAAATGACAAGCCAAGTGCTTCAAAACTTGTATTTCAAATCAAAATGCACTGCCAGTCAAATCTGGCAGTGCATAAACAGCTGTAAACATTTAGTCTTTCTAATATTTCAAACAAGAGAGAGTAATGAATTTTCTAATATATCATGTACCGAACTGATCACTCCTAGCAGGGCTAACTAATTTATTTTGAAAAACACCGGACATATTGAGACAAAGACTAATTGTTAAAAGCAGGATTTCTTCAAGGGCTGATTTGGTTTTTGTCTGAGCAATGTTGCACAAAAAATGGACAGATGTTCAAGTGAAATAGTGTGTGGGGCCTTGGCATAGGCTATTGCTGAGATCTCCCAAACAGGCCAGTTGGTTGCAGTCTGGGTATTGACAGGAGCCGCTGGATATGGGGAGACTCCCTTAACTGCTTCTCTGCTCAATTCTCACATGTGTAGTGGTTTGGTTCAAAATTCTCATTACTGTTTACCTTCTGTGAGATAAGAATTAGGAGAAAAGCAAAGCAGGCACCAAACTTGAAAGAATATAAAGAAGTTTATTAATCGACCTAAAATAAGGAAAAAGAAAAGAGAAAAAAAAATCATACCACACCTTCAGAACACTTCTCCTCCCCCCACCTTTCTCCCTTCTCCCACTGACAATGTAGAAAGACAACCCTTGAGATGTTCAGTCTGTTTACCACTTCTGTAATAGCCTTGTTCAGTTCATTTAGGAAGAGGAGTCTCTCTTGCCCATGCTATGAAAACATTATCACAACGAG
>NW_008237226.1:2819944-2825400 GCF_000691975.1 Corvus brachyrhynchos | reverse complement strand
TGCAGCTTTAAGCATTGGCTCCAGGACGGCCGTGGCCTGGCCCGGCCCGGGCCAAGCAGGGCCTGGGCTGGGCCCGCTGGCCCCCGCACGGGGCCCGCAGCAACCTGTCCCAACACTGGAAACAAGAGAGAGCTCTGCCCAGGGTTTGTCGATTCTTAAGTGTGGATCACAGAGGCGGTCACAATTTTCAGTGGCTTAAAATATTGTCCATATTCAAACTAGCCAGGTGATAGGTTCTGTCAGGTCATAGAAGAGCTGTAAGCACCCCTTTGCAAGAACATCACTTCCAGGACTATGCTTTGCTAACCCATGACAACGTGCCAGCTGGCTCCTGATCCTGTGTGACTACACAGGATTATCCATTGTTGTAGAGTATTTTAAACTAAAACATCTTGCTGTATTAACTGTGTGCAAAAAGACTGCCCTGTGTGACCATGTCTGCATTTACAAGAAGAGTTTCTACAATTTACATGTGTCCTACCTGCATGCCATCCCATCACTTCTGCAGTGGGAACCACCAGAAGGCTCTGAAAGGACCAGATTCTTCACCCAGGAGGTTATGGGACAAATTTAGGTGTGGAAATTTGTCTTGGAACCAGCAGAAGCTGCTTGGGAGGAACCCTCAAGACTGTCTGAATTCCTCACCTGAAGATCTCTTGTAATAGTTAGTCAGATCCTTTTATTGTGGAGGTGGGGAGGAGCCAAGTCTGTCACTTTGCCTTTGCTCAGTTGAGTGTCTCTTCTGTGCAGGGACTAGCTGAGGAATTCCTGGAGCACCCAGGGAGGTAATGAGTTAGGGGCACTGAGTGTGCACACAGGGACACCCCTAAGACCCAGCTACACCACAATTACAACTAAAGGATAGCTTGACTTTCATCTATATGTCTCACACTAAACTTAAATATCACAGCTCCTGCCACAGCACCTCTGTAGTTGAAAACCTTGCAGAACAGCATCCATCCAGCTGTGAAATAAGATAGGCAGCTCGTGATTTCCTGTGGGTGTGTCTTGAGGCTTAACCGGGCACAGGCTTTCCCTGGGAACATGGCTGTAATGCCACGCAGAGCATGCTGGTTTAAATTGCTGTTGCTCTCTAGAGAAATCTGTTTCCAAGATTCTGCTCTTTTCCCCAGAATGAGTTAATGCAATGATACTTAATTGCATGTTTTGTATTTATCATTGGCTCTGCTGTATTAAGTCTTCCCTCAGTCACAGCTGGGCAAGAGGGACATTGTAGTGCTACAGTCACTTGGGGTAAGGTAAATGGGAGAGTCACAAAACAGCCCAAAAGAGAAGGGTTCTTTTGCATTCCAGAAATTACTAAGTCCACTTGATTTAAGCTATTGGTTTAACAAACTGACAGATAATATCCCTTGATTGTTATTTCCCAGGACTTATCTAACATCTGAAAGACTTCTGTTGTCCAAAACTGGTAAAAATCTGCTAACATTTTAATGCCAAAGAATGGAATAATTATTTACCCACACAGCTGCTCTTGTTTAGTCCATTTTATAAACTGTGAGGGGACCAGATTTCCTCTTGGCATTTCACAATCTATATCATATGAGTTACCAGACTGTTTCAGTTGGACATCGGATCTTTTCCTTAATACTGTGTATTTCCTGGCTTGTCAGCACTTCACTTTTCTTTCCCCTGCTGCAGACTTGGATTTGGTTCAGAATGCCATATAGCTATGCAAAAACTGTAGCACTGAGATCTCATATGTCTCTGTTCTGATTATTTTCAATGCAAAGTGCTAATATAATTTGCTTCTTGGATCAACTCAAGTAATTCAAGAATCTTAATACCAAAACATCCTGCTGTAGCTTTGGTCTATCTTCCTCTCTCCATCACTTTAATTCAGACCAATTAAGAAATAGTATCTGTATCTAGTTATTGTCCAGGAAGTTTGTGCAATACCAGTTCTACACCATCACGGAAAATGAATCTCTTTTTTCACATGCAATATAAAATTCCCAGCCATACTTTGAAATGGGAATGTATCATTCCAGCACACATCCCCAAATTACCTCATCTGGAATTTTGACTGTAGCAAGTGCTTATATCTTGCTCTTTAGAAGAAATTAAGATACAGAGAAGATACAGTTGATTGCCCTGCTTAGTTTCACACTATAGACTCACCTGTGTTAACCAAAGCAGAGAACTACTGTTTTAGAAAGTAGTAGCTTTACAAATGTTCCTGAGAACACAGCATCCTGTCCAAATCTCCTTGCTTGTGTTACTGCACTGTGATGTTGGTAATCTGGGAGTTCACAAATGTCTGCCTTTACATCCCAGACATTTTCAACACAACTGTGATCAAATCCTTATTTTGATTTACAGATAATTTCTTTCTAGACAGTGGGTGACATACTTGTTTATAGATGAATCATATACTGAGTGGGGCTTTTCAATTTAACCCCAAATTTAAATCCAAACTTTAAGAAGTCCAAACTTCTGATATTTTCCTTCACGCCTGTGCCAATGGAAAAGTAAATCCTGCTTTCTCCTACATTCTCCCTTCTTATGTCCAGACAGAGCTGTGCACTTTGGACAAGTGAAATGAGACACAACAGGCACAGTGGTTGGATACAGACAATATTTTCAGGAAATATAATAATAATTTAAAGGCACAGAAGAAATTTTAAGAGCTCAAGAAATCAAATTGATAGCTCTCTGCCATTAGGAACTTGTGTTTATTCCTGTTAGGAGAAAGATGTGACAGCAGGGCCAGAAATAAACCCAAGAAAATGTGTTTAAGTACTACAGTAGAGGCTAATAACAAAATGAAATGCAAAACATTGTAAAAATAGCTATAAGAAAAATATTTTCCAGAACCAACCCAGGAAACATGATCAATTTTAGTTTGCTAATTTATAGTAATATTGAAGCAAATCTAGGCTTGTGTTATCTATGACAGACCACACAGAAGCTTCTACAGCTCCTTATGCCATCTCTGATGCCCTGAAAAAATAATGAGATGTCACCTGAGATACTGTCTTGTAAAAAATGGTTCCTTGAGGGCTGCTGTGAACTTCTGGACACAGAGAATTGACTCTTGCCCATGCTAGGAAAGCAGGAGAAGGATCCTGTAATTCTTTAGGGAATGAAGCCATCCATGAAACAAAGAGAGTTATGATGTACATAAAGGCTCGTAGAAGAAAAGGACAATTTTCTAGGGACAGAAACTGTCAAAGGCAACCTTTCTTCATCAATCAACATTTCTAGAAATGGTGATTTACTTGGCTGATGGGAGAGTCAAACAAAAGCTGCAGGGTTTTAGTACTTTTGTATGCACACACAAGAAGCTCAGAGGCATATTTCATTAAATCATGTTGTTTTCATGCTATCTGTCTAGTAAGACCCTTTTGAGTTCTTTTACCATGTTTCAAACCAAAAAATCCTTGTGATGTGTTTGAATCTTACCATGAGTAGTGAAATTCACTCTGAGCAAATTCTGTTCTGCCAAGTGTTCAAGATGTTCTATAGCAGCTCTAAGTAGATTAGTGCTGAGAGCCTGAGAGAATTAGAGCTCCCAGAGGACTTCTCAAGTGAGGCGTGCAGGCATCAGCTGCCAAGATTAGTGGTTCTCCGGGTTCTCATAACTCCTTGCCTAATTAAGGTGCAGCCACACAGCGTTTGAAAGTGTACATGCAAACTAACTGGGACTGCTGTGGCTTAATGAATGATGAGCTCCATAACAGCTGACACAAGAACTGCTGAAAGCCCTATCAGCATCTCAGCTAAGCCACAGTATTAGAAACCTTGTGTTGTGGCTGCCAGTGTCCCAGTGTGCCACCAAGCTTGCAGAGCCAGCTCTTTCCCAGTTGTTCAGCTGGCTCTCCCAAGTATTTGCAAGGGAAATGTCCTCCCCTCTGCAGTTGTGGAGGTCAACAGTATTTGGTCAGAGTTGCAGGTAACATGAAGGTGCCCTCACCTAATAAAAGCAGAAAGGTGAGTATGTTTTTTTGATGACTGGGCTTGTATTCTCAAGGCTTTCCCCAGGAGATGTATAATTGAATCAAACAGAATAGGCAGCAACAGAAGGCAGCTACATTTGTGCAGTCTGACTTATCTGAAGTTGTACTGTAAAAAACATGCCCTCCACTAAGCCCATTTTGTGAGAATGCAATTCCTTGTCAACTGCTTCCCAAGATGATATTTTGCCAGGAAATTCAACCTGTCTATAGAACACCTCAGCACAACAGTAGAAAGAACCTAAGCATTTCATTTTTGCTGACTTGATTAGAGTCAAAACAGAGAAATAATAGTAATCCAGGGTGCTGACTCTATAGATAACACTAAAGCATTCACATCTAACCTATAAGGTAATGTAAATACCTTACTATCTGGCACTATTAATCTACTTAAAAATTAGCTCTTTTTCTTATTAATATCGTTATCAGTTTCTGCATACATAGTCTAAAGCAGTGTGATCTTCAAATTCAATAGAAGTCAACTCCTTTTTGTGCTTCATTACCTTTTTTTCTTGCCATACTGTCTTTTTCTGAATGGATTAGGATGAAATGAAAGGAACAAAGGAATAAACTTTGAAATGTTTTGAAACATGGGGGTTTTTGCCTTGCTAATAAATGCTCAATGTTTTTTCTCCAAATGAAGCATTTTTCAACAACTTCTACAATTAATAAACACAAACCACCTTAAAAATTTTTCAGAGTAACAGAATCTTATGCAAATTGCTCACTAAGTGAGAAAACAAAGGCATCAAAGTGAGGCATCATGAAGAATCAACCTAAGACTGCCATCTTGCCCTTCTTCCACTCACATACTCCCACTGCCTCCTTTGTGTTGGCAGCAGAGCTTGTGACCAGGAGGCAGACCAGATTAGCCACCAGGGGGTCTGAAAGCTAAATATGCAGAGAAGATAAATAGCAAAAGAGCAATAAGACATGATTTCATCTTCTGGTAGCAGACTATATTTACATCTGCTTAAGCCCATCAAAAAAATCACATGCTGAAGCCTCTTGAATAGTGTCTGCAGTAACTTAAGATAGATCTGGGACCTGTTTTAGGAAACAACTTATTTTTGACATAACTTCTAGTTATTTATTTAAACTCCAACATGAATTTGTAAATGATCTTACACATTTGCTTATAAATATGTTGTTGCTTTGGCAAGAAAACTAGCACAGTATCAATGTGTCTTGGTTTGAAAGACAGGTGTCTGCTAAGGAAGGCAGGAGCCTCCCTTGGAATGGAAAATGTAACCCCCTTCCCTCCAAATTATTATAATTTTGAAATTAAGAGGGCTTTTAGGCAAAGATATGAGAATAGGAATAACAGTTCTTTACTAGTATACATAACCAGTCAAACAAACAACAATAACCATGGCAGTAACAGCAAACAATCACAAACCCAGTGCCAGCCTTCTCGGCTGTCAGGCCCTTTCCCCTCGGGTGCAGTTCCGCTCGCAGCCGGCAGGGGCGCTGGCGGCT
>NW_008237226.1:2809082-2819634 GCF_000691975.1 Corvus brachyrhynchos | reverse complement strand
GCCCGGCTCCCAGCAGGGCAGGGAAAAGCGGGCCTGGCCTCCGAGGGTTTTTCCTTTGAGACACCTGAACAGATGGTGAAAAGGTCCCTCTTTTAGTGAGGTAGGGTGTTAAACAGGGTCCCAATGAAATGGCCAGTCCAGCGAGCAGAGCTCCACTCACAGTAGAAGAGAGGCAGCAGAAGGCAGAACCCTGCAGTGGTGATGAATTCTCCCCACAGCGACTGCAGCTTCTCTCCCCTCTGAACACAGAGGGAACAAGAGAGCACAGGACTCCCCCCAACCCAGTTTTCCAAGTCCAAATCTCGGGGCATCTCTGCCCTGCACGAGAAAACCCCCGGTAAAAGAGAGTAGCCAGCTGGACCCCTCCCCTGAGCTATGGCCAGGTCTTTCCTCTCTCTTAAGTATCCAGTCGTTATTGTCTCCTAGCAACACAGATGGGGGAAAATTCCACAAGAGAGAAAAAATAAAAGGAGACCTCCTAAAACAATGGTTACAGACCCTCTGACTGGTGGAAAGGCTGTAAAATGGGGTGATAAGATCACAGAGAGACTGGAGAGCTCCAAGCTTTGGTGCTGAAATGTCAGCCTTGGCAGTGATGGCTACACAGCAGCTTCTGGCATGGCATAGAGTTAGGAAATGGTACTGAGCATTTGAGTTAACACCTGTGGTCCCCAAGGTCACACACTGCCAGGGCAGTACTTGCATGCTGTGTTTTCAAAGTTTGCTTATATTCTTGTGGGAGTCTTGGATGTCGAGTAAAGCTTATTCAAATACTTAGAGCTTTAATTATGTATTTTTCTCTTTGTTAGAACAGAAACTAGGACAACAACCCTGCTTTTGGAAGTCCAGCTGTCTGGTCTCTCTCCTCAAAACAGTTAATCACTTGTACCCTATACAGCTCACCATAATTTCTACTGCCCTGTTCTCAGCCTTTACCTCTCCTTGCAGCTGCCACACCCAGAAGACAAGGCCCCCATACCGGGCAGTCTGATACCTGAGTAACCAAATTGACTCTTTGGAACATAGACAAGAAGCAGTTTTGAAAGCTGTAAATACTTCTTATCCTCCGATGAGGCCTCTGTATGTCCTTCTTGATGAATACTGATGCAGCAGTGGAACAAAAAACTTACAGGAAAGCTTATGGTGCTTCTGAGGTGCACCACTGCTGAGTAGATACATGAAGGGATAAGATTACACACCTGATGAACCACACATGTGAACTCAAGTCCTGTGAAATAAAACAAGGCAAAAACCTGCTGAGATATTAGTTTCCAATGAGCACAAATAGGTGGGGTAGTTTTTTAGGAATTTTGATATGAAAAAAATGAGCCACTCCCACATTTTGGGAGAAATGGAGTTTTCTGCATCCCAGTACTTATGTCAACATCCAACCAGCCCCTAGGTTTATACCAACTCATAGAGACAGGAGGCCTGTCTGAGAGTGACAGCAAAGGAGGAAGTGAACTCACTGAAGCAGAGATTATAAAATCATTTTTCCACCCCCTCAAATGAGTTGTGGTACTGGCAACTGCTTTTTACTGTGCCTACTCCACAAGAACAGTTCTCATACAAACTATTTCTCAAAACAGATAAAAACCCAATCTCCTAGAATGCTGGTTGAAAAGACTAGAAATCCCGAGGAATTACCAGCAAGTCTCACTCTGTTCTGCAAAATAATTCAGGTTTTGTGAACTTGAACTATGATATCAACATTTTTAACACTCAAAGGGTTTTTGTACTTCACCCTTTAACAATGGGGAAAGACTCAGTCCTGAGTTACCATAACGCTAAGCTGTAGTAGCCAGGAGCAGCACACAACAGAAGTGAAGCATCAAGAACCTCGACCATCCTTCCTGACTGCCACAAGTCCCTGGGATGCCCAAATGACTTTCACAGGTCAGCAGGCAGCACATTCTCCAGCTGACAGCACATCCTGCACAGCAGAGGGGAAGGCAGGAGGATGGCTTATCCCCCCTTTTCAGATGGGTTGGTTTAGGGTTTTGTGATGCTTTTAAAAATTATTTAGTTTTGCTCAAAGCAGGAGTCCTATAAAATTAGGCAGCTAAAATGCGTTATACAGATTTTAAACCTGTTAACGCATCTGAACTGGTCTGATGATCAACACTGAAAGGTTTTAAGTCTTCCATATTCTAGTAGCTACTGTTTTCCACAAAATCAATCAAAATAAACTGCATCTGAATGAGACTCTTTTATTAAAAATACATATCTTCTGTTTCACATAAAAAGAACCAACACTTAAGTAAACACAATTTAAAGAAGTTGGACAGGAACTACTAGAAAAAATACAGGTTCCTGTAATCCCAGAGCACCCAACCTTTGACTGCACAAGCTACCAATTAAAATCTTTCTGTTCATGACCCCAAGTGTTTGTGCTGCATACAGCAGTGCCCAGGAAGGTGCAGCTGGTCAGAGGCAGGGGTGCTAACTGCTCCCCAGAGGCTCTTCCCTGGCGGACACACCTGCAGGATACATGTGTTCTCTCCAAATCCAGGGAGGCCTGCCACTCCCCAGCCCTGGCGCTGGGCA
Source organism: Corvus brachyrhynchos (assembly GCF_000691975.1). Lineage (NCBI taxonomy): Eukaryota > Metazoa > Chordata > Aves > Passeriformes > Corvidae > Corvus > Corvus brachyrhynchos. Next base: position 2,817,087 of record NW_008237226.1, on the reverse strand, counting down.
TGATGGCAACCTTAGAAAAAAAAAAAGTTGGAGTGGCACAGGTTGGCCACCTCTTTCTGTAACAAAGGAAATACAGCACAGCACTTCCAGGTAATTTCACTTAGGATCCAGCAGAAACACATTTAACAGCATTGATAAAAGAAAACCAGCCGTGCTTCGGTGATAGAACATGATACAACAGTCTTTTTGCTAACTAAAATCTATGCTGGAATCCATTATCTTCTGGAGCCCCACTTTTTTGTAACTCATTCATCTCTGGCTTTTGAAAAGACAGTTTTCAAAGCAACAAGTTATCAGCTTAAGCAGCAGCAAATACTAATGAAAACTTCTGTGCATAAAAGTCAAAGTCAGAATACAAAAGAGCTGTCAGAGGCATCTGCTATTAAAGTGCACAGAAAACAACACTGGCTAAACTTATATTCTTGTAGAAAGCAACAGTTTGCCAGGCTGTCATTCTTGTTCTGGAGATGCTGAAAATTCAGCTCCTTTTTAAGTCACCAAGAGACATATTCATCATCTCTCAAAAATGATCAAAATGCTTTGCGAATTCAGGCTCAAAGAGCGTATCAGACACTGACTGTAACATTTACTGGCCAACTCATAACTGAAGCAAGGCACAAGGAAGAAAAGACATTGAAGTGATGCGGAAGCAAGATGACGTTAAATCACAAACCAGTGGCCCCTTTGCTTTGACCTTAACAAGGATAAGGGCAGCTAAACCAGCAACGGTGTTGGACAATCAGAGTAACAGTAAAGCAAAGATCAGTTTTGAAGAAACAAAAAACTGGCTTGCATGTCATTACACATGTTCTAATCCCATGCAAGTCATGATCTGATTAAAAAAGATACTTCATACTCTCATACCTTGTAAACCTAAGAGAGTATGAAACTCTCTTGTTTAGGCCTTTAGAGGCATATCTTCTTACATATTCTTTATTGTGTACAGCGTGAATTCCTTAAGACCGCTGTTTAATCAAGCGCTCTGTCTTAAAGGCCTGTCACTTTACTGACTATTCTGGGAATTATGACGGAGATCATCTTCCTCCCTCAGTCCACTGAAGCCTGTGATCTACCAGCTAAAACACAACCCTTCTTTACATACTGTTTTTTCACTGATTTTAACAGAACAAGATTTGCCCAGCACAGTATTTGTTTCTAACACCCAAAGGAGGAAACTAAATGGTTGTCAGGACCTTGGATGAATTTTTGGAACTGGAATTAAAGAACTTGATTTGATTTTTTAGAAAAACTAATTTATTCTGGGATTAATGAAATGCAAATATCCACTAAGCTCCAGAATGCCACCAATTGAAACAACTTTCCTTACTGGGATGACATCTTAAACATAACATCTCAATTTACCAAAACCTGAGAGAATCAAATGCTTGCCTTAATTATAGCACTCTTCAACTCACTGTCATCAAATTTTCAAGTAATGTCAAAGCCCATATTGAAGAGGTTTGATCCTTAGGGCTCACCTGCTGCTCTGCATTTTAGAAGGAAAAAAGTAATTCAAAGACATCCCAAGTCGGGAATTTACAATCCCTCCTCATCCTTGTAAAGCTACAAGTTGAAGCTCACAAGTAACTCAAAATCTCATCTTATGGAAAACAGGAATAGGAAACTTTCTGCATTTATGAGGTGGCAGCAGAGGAAATACTGGATTTTAAAACAGCTGAATTTGAAAGGTGTTGAAGAACAAGGCTGAAAAGGTTACATCTTCATCAGTAATGAAATAAGCTACAGCATGAAAAGTCCATCAACCATAAAGACCAACTCTGAAAAACACACAAGCTCATTGTTTCTTGTATATACACTTTAAAAAAAAAATCTAGATTAAAAAATCTCTCCCCAGGGTTATAATTCCCTTTCAGAGAGATGTTGTTATAGCTTGTATACAGTGTTTCAAAAGAATCTTTCATTGTCTTTAGGATTCTTTATGATTTTCCTAATCCTTTTTGCAGTAAGTGACATTTCTCTCTAGAACTGAATACTTTATATCCTACTTGAAAATCCATTTTGAAGAAGGCCTTCAAATAAAACATTCAAGGTTCTAACCAGAATTTTTAAATACTAGTGTTTTTTGTTTTAATCACAAAATAGATCTAGTGAATTTGCTAACTTAGTAAAAAACAGACTAGAAATAAAATTCACAAAAACTTTCTAGCCTCCAGTAACTCACAAAATGCTATTACAGCACAGAACAACATTCTTAGTTAAATCAGTTTTATTCCTTCTGATAACTACTTTGAAAATAAAGGGTAATTTGGCACTAATTCTGTTACAGAAGTTCCTAAGCAGGTATCTGTGTGTACAGTGACAAACAAAGACCAGTGCACAGAACTGAAGTAGTCTGCCAAACACCCTTTTCAGACATCACATATTACAACATGTGTGTCTGGATGAACAAGAAACTCAGTGAATCCCCTATATCCAGTTCCATTGCCTGCTTCTGGACAATACATGGGTGCAAGGGTGCTACAATGGGATCAGAATCTAGGAATAGCTTATCAAATTTCAAAGAGGTTCAAACCTGCTTTGATATCAGTAAGCAAAAGGATGGATACATACTATTGTTAGTGTTCTGTTCCAGCATTAGCAGCAACTTTGACTGTAGTGAGCTCAGTGTTAAAAAAAAAAAAAGAAAAAGAAAAAAAAAAAGGAAGGGTCATCAGGAAGTAACAAAGAGACCAGAACAGCAACAGACTTGCTGAACTTGGGCCTCCATGGCTTTGAGCCTTGGGAAACTTGACCCTACAAAGTATTATACTCAGTGCAGGGCAGCACAGAGAATCAAGCCCGCAGTTTTCATGGCTTGAATGAGCACAAGAACTTGGCTTCCAAGGCTTTGTCTCCTTAAGATGAATGTGTCACAACAGGAATGTCAATTTCTACGGCAGAGAGGCGAGAACGTGCGGAGTACGGCTGAGAGGCATAGCTGTGCATGCTGGGGGCGTGGGAATACAGGGGCTGCCAGAAAGGAGAAGGGAGGCTTTTGCATGCACAGTACCACAGGAACAGCAGGATGGAAGTGAAAAACAGACCGCCGGCACTGGCAATGGCAATAAATACAGAGATGTCAAAGCTAAAGACAGGCTCATATTTTCTGTTCAGATAATTGTTATAAAAAATGACCCAGATGGACGGAGTGAGACAAATGGCACAGGCAAGCAGGAACAAGAGGCCGGCCACGAGATGGCAGCCCGCACTGTTTACCAGGCACTTGGCCAGTTTGACATTTGGCACACTCGATACAAAGGCTGTGTTACACATCCCAATCATGCAGAGGAACAGAGCTGAGACAGCAGTAAACATACTCAGAGGAAGGGCAAACTGAAGAACACGCAAATCCAGCTGATCGACAGCTGTGTACCACTGTGGGTCATAGATCACACAGTCTCTGCTCCCATCAAAGCGCGCGCACTTAATCCAGAGTCCGGTGTAAACGGTCACATTCCTCTCATTCTTGTTGTATGTGTACAGTCTCATTTGCCTCCAGTTTGGAAGCAGAACTGCTGCAAGGAGTCCAGCTACTGAGGCTGTTCCACTGAGAAAGGCCAGTACAGTCGCTGCATGAACATCCCGGCAGCCCATATTTGCCCACAGAAGTTGTTTCCTGCAATTAAAAAGAAAAATATAAAAGAAAATCATGGACACAGGACTAACTACAGTTGATTTGTGCCAGGTTCATAAACTTAAGATGACAGCTGGCAGGCACTAACTCTCTGGCACCTTCTTTGTCTGACACGCTTAAGACAGTGGTAACACTACCACATTCATGCTTTAATGAAGCATCAGATTATTTACAGTTATGACTTCTCAGCTGACAGACTGCTAAAGTCACTGTGTTCAAGATGAAAAAGAAAGTGTGAGTCTACGCAGCCTCTCTCCCTGTGTCACTGCATGGATGTTGTTACAAAGTCCAGGTGAAGAAGGTGAATCGCTGACTGAGCACGATTTAAGTTCCCCTGTCCTGAACTGGCAGCTCCCTGTCTTTAGCCCAGATACAGTATCAGAGTGCATGCTCACTCCTACCGTGCTGCTGCGTGAGTAAAAGGGAGAGGCTTAAATTCTACATCATTAGACTGGCAAGGAATGCATATGTAGGCAGTTATACACATTTTATATAGGCCAAACTGTTGATGAGAGCTGCGAGATAGTGGTGGAGGCTCTGTGGAGTAATTTACTATGAATTTTTCAACAGCAACTAACAATTCTTCCAGACTACTCCTGCCTTTCAGAATCAACTGTCCAAGCACACAAACAATTACAGAAAGTAGATGACTTTTCAGCTTTCACATTTTCTACTTCAGAGCAAGTGTTAAACCTTGCTCACTTGTTGAAGCTTCCTTTTCAATATAACTACTGTCTACATACCTACTATAGCCTCTTGCCTGCAGAGATGCTGAGAAACAGTCTCAATGACAGGTCTTTAAGAAACAAACAACTAAAAATAAAAGACTCAACTCAAGTTATCCCTTCTCTGCATGCTCAAGATATTCTGAAGATGCCTAATACATAACAGGCACTGAGCATTCACCCCAGAGTGTACTTGAAGCTGGACACTAAGAATTATAGTACTAAAAATGAACAGATACTTTGCAAATTCTCACTGAGTGCCATTCAGTTATAAACTCCTCCTGAAATTTCTTTCAAATCATTATACTGCAATGTGCATATTTGTCTAAAGTCATAAACCAATTCCTTAAGTACCAAAAGTTCTACTTAATGCATATACAAGTAACAAGTATCTGTATGGTTACAGACATGGTTGCAAACAAAAAGGCAACTGGATCTGATCCCTCACTCTCCTTTTATATCTGCAAACATCCAGGGACCAGGGAGCTCCAGTTTTCAGATAAGGAATTCCCTTGTACACTGGAAACACAGTAAAAGCATTACCAAGCCATACAGCTAGCCAGCATTCTATTGATTTATAGAGAAATAAATGAAGCCCAATTTGTTTCCTAAGAAATCATTAGGCAATTATTTTATGCCATCTAACCCTGAAGAATTGCAGTGGAATGTGGGCACCATTAAGTGCTGATCACAGTTTTCGAAAGAAGCACTCTGGAAAGAAATAATGACAACCACATTTATGCCAGAAACTACCTTATTAGTAAAAAGATGGCATTATATTGTTGCTAAGGATAGCTGAGCGTGGGCAAGCTACTCTTCTCATGGCAGTAAACTTTTCAGATGGTGGGTCATTAACAGGATACCCCCTGAGTAGGGGGACCAGAGAAGTATTTCCATCATGATTATTTTAATATGATGCTTAACCCTAGCTTTGGTGAGGTCAACAAAATCAACTTGCAAGAAAATGGAACTATAACAAATGAACTTGAGGGGTAAATCTAATACAGGATAAAATTTTGTTCTTCTCAAGCTTGATGCTTTTGATCTTCCACCAAGAGCTTGCCTTTACCTGGATAAAACTTCCATGCAGACAGTGCATACTCCAATACAGAGCTATAGGAGAACCAGCTGGAATAAACAAATGACTGATCATTTTCAGAAACCTGCTGTTTGTGAAAATTCATTTGCAGTAGTAGATAACCGAAAATAGGCAAGTTATTCACAATCCCTTCTATCAGAGGAGACCTATCCCATCTTACTTCTGGCTTTATGACTGTTATTATAGCTTCAGATCCCTGATGAAGACAGTAACAAAACAGGTATTGTCTTAATTAAGATGGCTCCAGCGTACTTACCAGCAGTGTCCTCAAATCAAGAGAGACCTTAGCAACTTCTCTAAGTAGGAAAAAAGGTGTTACTGGATCTAAGAAACAGAACAAAGAAAGAGTCAACATCACATTTGTTTCGTGCAATTTCAGCAACAGCACTTACATTGCAATTCAGGAATTAGGAATATCAGATAAGTTTGCATTAGTCCAACTCCATCATCTTCTACAATTTCCTCTTTTTTAAAAAACAAAACTCAAACTACTCTTTTTTCTTCTTTCCTCAGTTTTTTTCTCCATAGCTTATTATCTATCTATTCATCTCAACAGATAAGAAGGATTCAAAAAACTGCTTTTCTTATGGGTGTTCCAAGACACAGCGTTGGCATTTTGAATTTTAAGTTTTTAGCAAAAAATCCGTTAGAAGTCATACAGAATGATTACTTCAGATGTTAGGTTCAAGGGTGCACTTAAACAGCAGTGAGGAAAGGGTGCAATGATTATTTAATGTCAGAAAACAAAGCACAGGCTCTCAATTGTTTATATCCTTGTGGTTCTCTATTCCTTCCTGCCTTCTACACTAAGGTTTCAAAGAAATGGGAGAAAGACAGGAAATAATGGTAATGCCTTTTCAATGGCTGTCCAGCTTTTCCAGAGGAAGAGAAATCCTCTTGTGGATTTCCTACACCCACATTTAAGTCCCAAGATCAACTCTGAAGATCATACATAATAGGTAAATCACTTTACTACTGGACAGCATCAGACCTCCGACTATGTCAGTATGCGACTGTTAAAAGCTACAACCTAAAGGCGAGTTTGTTGGGGTAACATGTACAGTTTATTCTAAACTACCCATATCAAACCCTGAAATATTATAAAATTCATGTATGAATAGGCTCCATCACCTACAACAATATCAAAGAAATTCTTCTACCAAACTATCTAGGCAAGAAAGAGACTTTACAACACAGTCATGAACCCAAATTTTTTCACTTAAGTGAGAAAGAGGGCATCAGATTTGGAAACTCATTAATATGAATGCTATTGCATATAAGACACAGAAATGCAGATGCACAGCTAGGACAAGCAGCTTTTGTTCACTAACATTACTGACTAATTTTCAAGCTTTCTGTGCACTTTGCAGCTGAAGCCAAAATAAACACACAGACCTCCCTCTGCAGGTTCACGCCCATGAACAACCACAACAGCATAACTAAGTAGAAAATTAGTACAAGCAAGCAAAGCTGTCAAAGGGAGCTGTGCCCAGCCCAAGAGTCCCTCCCATTAAATGATGAAACCTGTGTTGTAATAAAAGATACTGAGCAGCTATGGAATATTCCACAATATCCAACTCATTTCTGCAGACATGGAGTTTCTTTTGATTTTCTCTTCCTCGCTTTAGTCCATATGATTTTACTGTCTATCCCTGGTGGTGTTGAACAACTAGAGACCTCAACCACTTCTGAACTAGTTGTCCAAGGGAAGAAAGCATACTTTGGCTAGATAAAACCCTGCCTTGCCTTAGATTCTCGGCTTCACCTTTTTCCATTCCAAGAATTTTACAGCTGTACTGTGCAAGGCCCTTGTATCTGATCCACAGAAGTTACCAGTCCTAACAGCACTTCAGGGACGGATTTTACCTCCTATTCTAAAGACCCATGATGCTGTAACAAGAGATGCTGGCTGAAGCTGGTTAAAAATTGGTAAATCATTAATGTTCCACGAGATAAAAAAATGAAACAAAGACAAAAAGCACATCTACTACAGACATAATTCAGAAATGAGTAAAACCAGCTCTGTTCCCTTGCATGGCCTTGGGAAGACCACAGTCTGGGAACCATCACTGTTTTGGAAAGCCCTCTAGAAGAGAGACCACAGTACAGTTTATCAACACAATTTATAAATAAACGGATTATCTAACTATCCACAACAGTATTAGCAGTTTAAAATTTATTATGAGTTTTGGGTAACTGGCCACGAGAAACTGGAGGCCTAAAGCTCTCCAGTTTCAAGGGACTGGTTCAGAACCAGTGCCACCACTCTTTTTTTTAATTCTGGGAATCAATCATGCAGTTCTACACTCTACAAAACTCTTCTAAAAATTAAGTCTAGGTGTACCGGCTTAGAATTAACGATCCTAGCTAACAGTTTAGGACATTAAAGAAAAGCTTGGAGCACGGTAATTATTTTACCGACTGAACTGGAAAGAGCAGCTGACGCACGGAGAGAACACGCAGGTCTCCCCGGGGAGCACTGCCGACCCCCGCCCGCGACAGCGCTCGGAGCCTGCCGCACTGCGATCCCGGACTCGCGAGGGAGCG
>NW_008237226.1:2796320-2808946 GCF_000691975.1 Corvus brachyrhynchos | reverse complement strand
TCTCCGGTTTAAAGCAGGAGTGCGGAGAGCTCCCTCAGCCCTGGTCGGAAACACCGATGCTCTAAAACACATCCCTCTGACAAGCCAGCTTGCTGCAGGCCAGCGGAATCTGACTACGGCATGCAGCTACGGCCCACGGCGGACAGCTTCAGTCAAGCCATGCTGGCTTATTCCAAACGCACCCCCATGCCCCTCTTTATGTGTGAGGTTAAGAACGGCGTTCACTAAGTCTGGAAAATGCAACATGTTGTTTTCTTCTATGAAAGAGCCTGCAGAAAGGAGGCTCAGGGGTGATGATGTCACTCTACAACTCCCTGCGGAGGTTGTAGGCAGGTGGGCGTGGGTCTCTTCTCTCCGCGCCAACCAGCGACAGGATGAGAGGACATGGCCTAAGTCTGTGCCAGGGCAGATTCAGATTGGACAACACGAGGAATTTCTTCACAGAAAGGGTAATGGGCTGCCCAGGGAGGTGGAGGGTAGAGGTGTTTAAGAGGGCACTGAATGCCATGTTCTAGTTCACAATGTGGTGTTCAATCATTGGTTGGGCTCAATCTCATAGGTCTTTCCCAACCTAATTCATTCTGCACTTCTGTAAAATGGAGTATAAAAAATTGACAGCCTATTCTTAGCTTTAGTAAAAACATGTTAGCTCCAAACACAGTAAAATTAGAGAAATGTCACAGTAAGAACCATTACCAATGATATAAGAAATGCATTATAAGAAACCATACCTTTCTTCCCAGTGACTACTTTTAACAAAATTTAAAGCAGCAAGGTATGATACACGTATTACAGAACAAAACTAAACCAAACTATAAGCCTTTGATGTATTCAGTCTTGTTCTGCTTTACAATCAATTTAATAGCTTTAAAGTAGAAAAATACCTGGTAATAAAGGACTTCTAATTTTTTTTTGAAGTAAAATATAAGTGTGCCTTCTTTTAATACAAAATCTAGAACACTAAATATTCCCAGAGATGTGTAGCTCTGTTGAGAAGCAGTCATTTTCTTCACCAAAATGTAACATAAACTCAACAACTCCATAAAAGGAGGGAATCACAAATTAAACATGAGAATTTGGAATCAGGATTTATACAACTAAGATGACTACAGTAGGCACCAGCAGGTGTCAAAAAACCCTTGAACATTACAAATCAGTCTTGCTTTTTGTGCTCCTACAAATCACTCCCTTGCAGCCATTTATATGCGTTTTCCTTTATATCCTTAAAACTAACAAAAACCCTACAATCCAATGCCTTCACAATAGCGGAACTGGTTCACCTTAGAAGCCCCAGACCCTGGAAAATTCTTCCATCAGAAACGCCCCTTGGTTCTTCTGATACCCATGGCAGATGTAGAGTCCTTGAACTTGCTCCTTTGTGCAAGTTGTATTCCCTCCATTCCTCTCACTTGGCAAAAAATACTCCAGGGACCATCAGTTGTTAAGCAGTGCTTTGAGTTGCTCACACTTTGGTCTTTACTCTGTTAAGCTTCATAGCCAACATAAATAAAAAAACTTGCCCTTTCCTCACTGTGCCCTACCCAAGTAACTTAACAAATGGAGGGAAGCAGGCAATGATGGAAGAGGGAACAATTAAATGGAAGGTCTGCACAACAAAGGCTTCATGTGCATAGTAAAAATACTAAAATGTGTTGGATGCATCCAGGAGTGCTAGCTTCTATTCATTTGTTCTTCTTTGGAAGTTTGTAAAAGTAGGAGTTTCTTTTTCCGATATTCTTCATTCACCCGCTCTGCCTGCTCATCTATGGATTTTCTTATACATGTTTTGAGTTCCTCAATTCCTTCTCCAGTATACGTAGATATAGGAATTACCTCTCTGAATTCAAGAGTATTTGCTGGAATCATTTCTTCCTCTACTAAGTGTAAGAAGTCTGAAAAATTGTATTGAAAGAGTTAGTACAATCCCCAAATACTGTATCACTACAAGGCCCATAAAATCCCATTAAATGTAAAAATTAACTTCAATAAATTACAGTTATAAAAATAAATGTGATTAATATGCACATTATCTGTTTAATTAATCTTTTAAAATATACCTAAATCTCAGAAGACAAGCACTAACACAGCAGTTATACCACTCTTAATGCTGCCATGAGAAGATTCTATACACTTCCAAAGAGTACAAAGAAATCCCAAATTGCAGATTATGGGAGAATATGGTCTTAAGCTTTTCTGGTTTCTACACCAGGAAAGAGAAAGCAACTCACTCGCCCCAATGTAACTGCAAAATTGAAGTAAACCTACATAGACCTGTCCAGAATTTTCATGTGCTCAGGCCAGAGTCACATGACAAATACTATATATGTCAGTGTCTGTAAGGGGACCTTCTATGCAGGTAACTCTTATTCCAGACACCTAGACTGGAAACTGACTCTCCCATATCATAGTTGAGAAAGATCATCTGGGATATCTCCATTTTATTACAATCCTTTCCCAACAGTGAAGCCATTCCAAATGCATATAAACAGAGCTCTAAATGCAGGAAGTGATTTTAAACATATGTTCAAATAATAAATTTAATAGCTGACTTCAGTTTCAAACAACTCCCTGCCAATGCAGTTTTCCCGATGAAATCTTACTACTACTTCTGACAAAAGTTATTGTTGTAATTTCATTTACCCTGAGGATTCTCTAGTTGTGTCATAAGTTCATCCAAGTTGTCCTTTGCACAAGGCAAATCCATTTTATTAATGGCAAGAAGTGCAGGCTTTGTTACAAGTTCCTCTTTGTACAGCTCCAGTTCCTTAAAAGAAAAGTAAATTTCCCTTAGTAAGTATTTGTAGTTTAACAAGTGCTACTTCAATTTTATATCTCCTCTCTCATTTGTTTAATTGCCTAAATAGCCTTTCTTGCCTAAGCAGCTGTGAGTTCGACTCAGGTGCTCAAGGCTGATATATTAAAGCAGTCTGACAGAAGAAAATAATGTTCAGTGATTCAGTCGTTTTTTGCTCAGACAGATTTCAGGTAAAAAGGCTAGCTCATTCTGAAATGCCTCTTACAAAAAGAATGACAGTTTTGGTTTTTGTTTATTCTGATATCCATGAGCGCAAAATCAATTTCAGAAACACTTCAGACCTATGAAACATGTAAGAAAATCATTCAGAGAGTGTTAAAATTCTTTAACATTTTAGTAACAGAAAATCACAACCATGAATAAACTAAAATAAACACCAATACCTGAAATTTAGAAGATTCATCAACTTAAATCATACAGTTAAGAGCTAAATTTGAAATGACATTATTTTTATGTATTATTTTAATCAGAAGCATAGTTAAGAGATGGAAACAGTGAATATCTGCAAAGCTGGGGCCCAATGTCTTTCCTCTGTTAGGATATGCAATAAGGGCATCAAGGCAGGGATTTAACTGTAACCATGTACTTCTTAAAATGCTACTGGGTTGGGGAACTGAAAATGATGTATCTTTTTACCTTTACTTGACTGTAAGAAATATCCCACATGCTGCATAGATTAATCAATTATGAATCAATTATAAACTAATTATGATTATTACCCAACATAAACTAGGATGGTTATTAACTTGGGCAGGTAAAAATAAAGACATCATCATTTTGGAGAACCTCTTTGTTAACTGGCCTTATCTTATAAATTCGGAAGACACACTAACATTTGAATGCTTCTTGATCAAAACTGAGCCATTTTCTTGACTCAACACATAACTACAACTGTCAAATAGGAAGATGAGAACTTACCTTTGTTAGAAGCAGTATCGTTTCAAAGGCTGTTCTGAACTGAGTCTTGATAGACAGCTGAAACCCAGAAATATCAACCTGAAAAGGTACACAAAAACAAGCTTTGTGGTGTAAAATTATGTTACAGTATCAAGGTACTCTCCATCAATTATTTTGCCCTGGAATGTCCATAGCCATGTGTTCATTCCTGGGCAAATAACAGAGGGCAAACTATACACCCAAGAAACATCAGATGCTGGAGGCCCAAACTGGTTAGTTCTGATACAGTGTTTCTCAAAGGTCTGGTTTTTAAACTTCTTATGGGGATCTTACAGAAAAAAAAAATTACTTCATGCTTTTGTTATGCTTGAAACACTTCACTGTTCTAAATTAATTGGAAACTTTCAATGATAAATTCTATTTAAGGATTTAATTTATCATTAGTCATTTGAGTGTTCCATTCTGTAAACAGAATTACAGCTGTATTTATCATAAATCATGCAAATTACAAATGATTTTCTAAATTCCCACTACAATGCAATTAAAATGCATTTTCTTTATTTCACTGCCTTTGATTTCAATAAGCTGTAAATTTTATTTAACTTACAACTAAGAGAAGCTGTTTGGTTCTTTCTACATGTTTGAGAAATTTGTGGCCCATCCCTTTGTTTGCATGTGCACCTTCAATCAGTCCTGGGAGATCAGCTACTGAAATCTAGGAAAACAAAAGTTTCAAACAAAATACTTCCAGTAAGCAAACCCAAGTACTTTAAACTATCAACAGGGATTATCATTTTACATAAACAAAAGAACCCAGACAAAATAATTTGCATTGGCTGTTTCAATATATATACAATCTATCATTAGAAGCAGATTAAACAAAATGCTGCTATTATACAAACCTGGTGCTCCTCATGTTCTCCCTGTCTATTTTTTATTGCTGTCTGCAAAGTACAAAATAGAGGCTCATAATACCTCTGCAGAGATCCTACAAAATTTAGCTATTACCTGAGAATAAAACAGACTCTGAAAAGCAAGTAGCTTAGGCTACCACATCTGTACAGAACTCAAACTGTCACTAGAAAAGAAAATAAAGGCTGTTCCTTGTGGCTATGGAGTATCATTACTCCAAATACAAACCCTCTTAACATTGCTCCCCTGAGTGTGAGAAGATACAAGAATTTGACTTCTGCTCTTCAGCTCAAATGAGACTTTGATTAGTCAATCAGCTTCCAGCCAGAGCCCAGCAAAGACTGCCAAAACGGACAGGGACCTTGTCATTTTCTCTGCTGATTGAGAGGGCTGTTGGACAGCTCAGGCAGACCGAAAACGAGCAGAATAATAATAAAACCCCCAAAATAGCTACTCAGTAACTCACAGAAAGCTAAGACAGAGAGTGAAGTAAAGAAGAGCAAAGGTAGGGTCTTCAAATCTCTCTAATGCCCATTTAGACAGCAACTGGATTAAACTGGACGCCGCCTGAAGCCAGCATACCATAAAACTGCCAGTGTGCTACCTATTGCAGAAGGGGCTCAGATACTCTGGTAGAAAATCTAAGTGCTTCTGCTACTTTTCATGAACTGGTACTGATACCACTCATACACAGATCCTCTACCTTTGTGTCTTTTCCAATTAGTAATGACAGACAGTACCAGGTAACTTGCATGTATTTTCTTTTTCATAATGTACTAAGATAAAATAAGCATATACATGCTACATATCTCTCTCTTTAAAAATATCAATGTTCCGTAGGAAAAACTGAATCCTTGTCTCTTGAGTGATACAGGAAAGACACCTCAGTAATTGCTATTAACTACATTGCTGATGTTGTTTCGGTTTCAGCAGTTGCAATACAGAGAGTACTTCCTCTTACTCTCAGAAGTTCCCTGTGATCACAATCACTAGTCCCCTTGACTTTAGAAAAGAGGTATTTTGTCCACATATATACCCAACACTGTGGTATAAAACCCATGAACTGTAGAAATGGCCAATGATAAGGATCACTGGCTATGCCAAGAAAAAGACTTCAGAAAAGAAAGCCAGGAGTGCAAGTAGATCTCTTGCTGGAGAAAGATACATCAGTAAGAGCAAGAGATCCTCATTCATGGAAGACAGTTTTTTGAAAGGGCTATGAAAAATCCTGTTTACTTGCAGCATAGCTTTCTAGGATAAGCTACTCTAAACTAGCAGATAAAATGAATACAAAAACAATTTTCCCTTAGACATATTGCATTTCTACAGGGAACCAGACAAACTAGACTTACTTCCCTTAATACACAGTTTTGTTGAAGTTTGTTAAATGAAGATTTCAAGCATCAGCTACTGAATTTCCCTAGCATTATTGCTTCTGAAAGCAAAACCAGTAGGTTTTTGTCTTTTCATATCTGAGGGTTATGTTTTTCTGGTTAACTCATCTGAAACTCTTTTATGCACTTGCCTTTTATCTTGAAAGTGATGAGTCCAGTGCTGCATATATCATACACTTCAAAAACAAAGTAAAAGCACATCAAAGAAGATTCAAGCTTGAGGAATGAAAATGTTTGCTGCAACTTTAAGTGAAGTTGGGGTCCAAAACCTATTAGTAAGTGTCTCATTTAGCACTGGTTTCACCCTCAGTGGATATTGTAGAACAGATTCCAGGCACCACACAATTATCTGCCAACTTTTATCTGAAGAAGCTGGGTGGAACAGAGTTCACAAAAATTAAAGTGGTAGGGCCATAGCTCCACCAGTCTTCCAGAACTACAGCCTACCACAGAAGGAACTGGACCCACGTGCCTTACCTCTCAGGTAGTGCACTATCCTGGGTGTTCAGGTCATCACTATCACATCATACTATTTTACTTTTTAATTAAAAAACCCAACCCACCAAACAAAAAAAACCCTAGACCACAAAAACCAAACCCACAAACACAAAAAAACAAAAGAAAGAGCAGCCAACCCTGAAAGAAGTTATGGTAACAGGGTTATAATCAGAAAATTCCCTGCTGTTCACTAACGTAGATCTTCCGCTATTGGACAAATCTGCTATTATTTGCAATCCTTTCTGAAAATTATTCACTCGGTCCAGAGCTCTCTGTATGGGCAACTTGCAGAACATTTGCTTCTTCTAAATAAAGATAACAGGCGGGTCTCTGAAACAGTGATTTTTTTCCAAGTCCTAAACTTTTAAGAGTATACTAGGACACAGCAATCTCAATTCCATAAACAATTTCATACCTCTAAGATTATAAGGCAGGATTAGAACCACAGAAAGGAGGTAAGAGAAAATGAGAAGTCATTTAATAAAGTGACTTGAAATAAGCTCTACATCATATTACTGTACTTGGCTATGAAACTCTCTTATTATTATTTCATAAAATAGTACTTTTCCCAGAACTCCTGTTAAGTCCATGCAATTGCATTTGACATGTACGCATTATAGACACACATATGAAAATACCTGCAAGTTTTCTTTCTCTTTCTGAAATTCTGTTAAGCAACATAAATAGTCACTCTACATACCTTTAACAAAAAACCAGAGTGAACTTTCATACCAACCTGCTTATAATCTGCATACATGATCTTTCCTAGTTCAGGCTGTATTGTTGTGACTGTGGCAAGGGGACAGGAAGAAAACAAAACTAGTTTTAACATTTAAAAAAATGTTAATGTTATAAAACATTTAAATATTGTAGGACTTTCTTAGTGTATTTAAATTAAACAAATGTGCAGTAGCAAAAAGATAAAATAAGGAAAAGGAACAAAGAGAAAGCAAAGTAAGATAGATGAAAAAAAATCCAGTGCTTCACCACGTCTTCTCTCTTTCTGCAGTTCTGCTCCAGTCCTCCCAAAAAGGGAACAGTGAAGGTAGAGAAGTCCCAGACACAAAAATTATTACTTAGACTATGGATTAGCTTCCCAACAGGGAAAAATAATGAAAGGTAAAGTGGGATAGGACTCTTCAATCTGAGAAAAGGCTGTAGAGAATTGGGAATGGTGCAAAAAGGTCAGTAGGAATTATCAGTACTTGCACTCTTTAATTAAAGAAGATTAGATGACTAATCCTAACTTACTGATAGAAAAATAACAAAAAATTTCTGTCCACTTTTCAGTGGATAGATTAAAAACCCCAAATCTTCTCTGTTACAAGTAGTAGCAAATTCCAAAGCATACAAGATGTTTATGCAAAGGAACTTGACAGTACATATTCAGTAGACCAAGGATATTACACACCTCAGAGACTCTCAGTTGCAATAAAATGGGCTGAGATAAAAATAAATGTTAAATAGACCCTGCATTAACAGGTTGAAGCACTATGGGGGTGTACACATGAAAAACTGAGGTGGGTAAAGGAACTGGATACTGAAGCAGCAAGTATCTCCTTGAAGTATTTCTTATAATTAAAAAATCAGGCAACATTCCTATACCCTATTCTTTATTATAAACCTTTATTATAAGAAAGTCAGTGAAACGCCTTCTTGCTCTCAGGAAATATTACTGCTCTAAAAATAAGAGTATAAACTTACAAGCATAATTTGCAATCTCGGGTTTGGCATGAGAAATCTTGCTTAACAAGGATGACTTTCCCGCATTTGGAAACCTAGAAGGAAAGTCAGGATTTATACACTGACATATCTGATTCCTGTATATTTATTTCCAAACATATTCTTCAAACTCAATGCTATCAACTCATTCTTGTACTCATCTACTCAGACGATTTTTTTTTTACAAAATGAACAAACCCCAGATCATTATGATTTATTTTTTGACATCAAATCTGAGTAATTTTTCTAAATCCAACAATACTTCCTAAGGATGCAGGCAGGAGAGTTATGTAAATACATGTGTAATAGATTTAAGAGAAATCTTTCAAAGTCATGCAGATAGAAACACAGCATTACCATCCAGGTATACTTGAATTCAGTCTTCATGTGCTATAGCTGATTTTGGAAATTATGCATGCATTTTAAAAAGCTGTCATGCTAATATATCTTACCAGTTGGATTTACAGTCTCTTAGCATACACATCACGGTTTATGAAAGTCTACAATTCAAGTACCAGTGGTACCTAAGCTAGAGTTTAACTAACACAGCAGAGCAAATGTAAACTCAGAGAGAGTGAGACTGTGAGACACACACATGCACAGTTTATAGGTGGTTTTAGGGCAGCAAAGTTGTATGAGGGATCCTGAAATTATTACTAACCTGTTTTGTTACCAAGTAGACCTAAGAGAACACCAAGGAAGCCCTAGGAGTTCTCTGTGCACAACTGACTGTTACAACATTTTCCCTTTACAAGGGATAGCTATACCTGCATACTACAAAAGTGTTCCTTAAGGGATACACCAGCTTTTACAAAAGCTTCTTCACAGAATACATCTACCCACTGAAATGAAAACCTAAGTTAAGACTGAAACTGTAACACACACTTGTTTTAAAGATTAACCTGAGCTGTAAAAGTCACAATAGCCTTGATCCATGTAAAACCTGAAGTCAATCCTGACATGCAAGGATAGACTACTGTCCTTACTCTTGGCACATACTCCATCCAGAAAGTCCACACAAGATTTGTGTTCCTGTCAAAGTCACAAATATTCATCACAGCATGATCAAAGAAAACTGTCTACAGGCAACTCAACACAGCCACAAAACACAAAGGAGGTGTCCCACAGAAAACCAAATACTTTCCACTTGAATACAGCCAGAACCATGGCCTGTTAACAAGGCTAGTACTGCATTATGGGCCTTTATGAAGGGGCTGTACACAAATCTTTCTTAAAAAACAAAAAGCAACCTAATGACTCTTGTTATAATAGGGAAACTATTGATTGTAGTTTTAATACACTCTGATGTTGAAAGATGCCTTAAAGACATTCCAGAAGGTTACTCTGGTCATATCCTCAAGTGAGCTCTTTGTTTCCACTGAGGTACAATATGTTCTTTGAAGTTTAAATTGCAACCTAGACTAACACATCACAACCTGTACCCAAATCTGATGAGCCTTTCTCAAGTCTACATGTTTTTTTTTTACCTGATCTAATACCAAACCACTCACAAAAATGATAAAAATAGCAAACACAAAGAGATCAAAGTACAACCACAAAATATCAGAGGCTGATTCATACTCTCAATAAGAAAATATATGCTTCTCTAATTGACTGATAATGATTTTTGTATCCATTGTGAAGGCAAACTCTCAGCTAACATACAAGATTAAAGAAGCATCAGCATCATAAAACTCCTGTATTTTCACACTGACAAAAACAAGAAAAAAATTCTGTCATGTAATTACTGAAGAGCAATTGAAAATTATGTAACTTTAGAGAAATTTTATATTAACAAAATTATTTCTAGTAACAAAAATAAAAATATAGCTAGAAAACCATGCTGTCTTCAAGTTTCCATTCTTTACTGGTATATACCAACTAGACTATTTCCACCTCAAACTCATCATCATTTCATGTTTCCTATGTTTTTTATTAATAAGGACCACAGGCCTGATTTATGTTAGCAGATGCTGAATAGAACAATAATTGTACTACACTAGAAGTGTAGCTTCTTGAAAGCTTTCTCCAAATAAACATATATTTATCTGCATTGTTATAAAGCAGCAACACTGATATGCAAGTCCAACTGTTCTAGTTTGTAATTACTTCTTTCCAATGTTCCAAGTCGGATTTTTGGGAAAGTAGGAAACACAGCCTCTGGAATTCTCTTTGGAATTGCTACTGAAAGGATCCACTTGTGCCAGTGCCATGAAGTTAAACATACAATATGCGGTGTTCCTGGCTCTGTTTTGCACCTCCTATTTATTTCACAAATATTGTGCTAATGATATTGTAGCAATCACTGCAACTGCTAAATACAGTCATATTACTAATTATATATTGTCCTGATTCATGAAGCCCTTCACTCACCAAAACATAATGAGTACTATAAAAATGTTAAAATTAATTTACTAGCTTTATACTCAATCTGATTTTCTAAAACTGCAAATAACTTATGTGATCCAGACTCTCAAATTTCTTTGAAATTGAATTTGAAATGTACTACTTTGTGTTCCAATATCAGTTTTCAAACTTAACAGTACTTACCCAACTAAGCCAACATCTGCTATAAGTTTCAAATCAAGATGAACAGTTCGCCTCTGACCTTTGCAAGGCAGAAAGTTTGTAGCCAAAGAGCCTCCAAGTCCTCCACGAGCTGCTAAGAATCTTTCTCCTGCTGCATTAAGCTCTCCTGAAAATGAATTCATTAGTGAACAAACACAATCCCCTGCAGTAGTTCCGTTGTGATTTTCCATTTAAATGTCTCCAGTTATGAGACAATTTTCTGTGGGCTTCCTTGCAAGAACTGTGCCCTCAAGATCATGGTGGTTTTCCTTGTTTTGGAAACAAATGAAAGCCATCACACCCCAGTATTGTTCTCTGTCATACAGTCACCTCATGAAAAGTGCAAGGCAGGCAAAGTATGGCCCAGATGGAGCTTCTGAAGCCTCCAATATTTGAATTCAAGAATGCAAGGAAAAATATGCATTGATAGAGATGTGGCTCTCTTCAGATGTTCCATATTTTTCCATAAGATGTAGGCTGTGATATCTCCCTTAGGGTCAGAATAAATAAAACAACAAAAAAAGCACAACATTTGGGTGTCGTTACCCACTGCTATGCCTACATCATAAACAAATCTTGCAATACATCCAATTTAGTTGAACATCCAAACTAGGGCTGAATTTAGTTTTAATAACTAGTTTGTGAATTTAGTTTTAATTCTGAACAATCTGAAAAGAAAAATTCTTGAGAAACTGCAAAGGAACTGTTGAGAGCTATTCCAAAAGCACTGTATTGAAAGAGATCTTCCTAGTGAGTAAAAAACAGATATGCATTTTAAGTAACCTAAAATGTTGACATTCAGCAAGGATCTTTGTCTTCTAAGCATTTTCATAATTCATTAAAGATATAGGGACAGTGGGGTTTATGAAGATGTAATTTATGTGAGGTCATGAATGATTCTTTGGAGGATCAGTATGGTTTCCGTCCTTTTAACACTTGTTTCCAATGGCAAAGGACTTGTATGTAGTATATAAGCCAATACTAAGCCAACTACTGCTAATTTCTGGAAGGGGTCCCTGCTTTTCCAACAATTTTTACAGTGTATTTGTCAACTCTTTGCCTAAACAAAGAAAAACAGACACATATTTTAGAAAACGTGCAGCCTTAAAACATCCTGGTATTAAAAATGCACTAGATGTTGTCAATAAATGTGACAAACATTAGATACCTTAAAACAAAGCGAACGTTCTTACCAATCTGCTTGCCATCATCATCAAGAACTGAAATTCCCAAAGGCACATGAACTTCACAATCTTTTCCTTTTTCACCTTTTAGAGCTTTAACACTGGGAGAAATTAAACCTGTCTTAGTAACTTAAGCTGACATTTTTCTTTCTGGAAAAGTTGTAAATAGCAACTTGCATTAAACAGACTCTTACCTGCTGTTGGCTCCTGTTCCAGCTACAAATCGCTTCTGGGGATATTTCTCCCTAATGCTCTTTAAGGTAGTCCTTTCTCGGGCGACGAACCAGACATCACCACCTCTTCCTCCTTCCCCTCCAAGGTTAGGATAACCCATTCCACCAGTTCCTCCTCTCACATAGACCCGCAAATCGTCTATGAAGTTGCTGTACTAATAAAACAACAGTTTCAACATCAGTTAATTATGTTGTTCATATTTCGCTTCATAGAAACGTGTGTAAAACCGCTTAGATAGATCTTTGATGGCAATAGAGGAAACTTCAGAAAGCAGAGCGTAAGCCTCCAATATAGTTTTTAATCAACGTTTGGCATGACTTCCTCGGCAGCGGCACCTCACGGTGCGCAGGGCAGCGGGCCGGGCCGGGCCGGGCGAACCCCTGCGCCGGAGACCCGCGAGTG
>NW_008237226.1:2753207-2795935 GCF_000691975.1 Corvus brachyrhynchos | reverse complement strand
GGCCCGCTGCCTGCCACAGCCGGCCCCGCGCCTCCGGCCGGAGCGCGGCAGTGATGCTGGCGTCTCCAGTCAGAAAGAGTTAACAAATCGCCCAGGGAGCTGCCGAGGTTGAGAAGGGGGCTGTGAAACAGGAGAGGACACTGCCTTACTAGTAAAGCAGGTCTCATAACCTCAGATGGGAGGGACCCTGGGCGAAGGACCACCTGGGCTTTTATCGCACATTCCTGTTGAGTTGTCTGCTCCTGCTATGTCACTGGCTATCTCTTGTCACCTGCTGTGCCTCTTGTCCCTTGGCTGGCGCCAGGGATCCCCGTACCCTTTGTAGTGCAAGGATTGGTCTGTACGGCCTTTGGAATCGTACCCATGGACCACCAGCTCGGAAGAAAAGACTGAGCGTGTGGACTAATTAGAGTGGCAAAGGAAAGAATACTTTAAGCAACAGAAGAGAGGATAGTAATTAATAATTAGATAACTTGTAGCCAATGAACTGTGATATCTTTGTTTGCTAAAATGTATACATAGTGTAAAATTTTGAGAATCGGTGTGCTTGATTTGTGGAAAACTTCCACCTTGTGCCCTGCACAGAATAAACTGTGTCTCCTTTCTAAACCTGGCTCTGCCTGTGTTTAGAGTCCCTAAATTGGCAGCAACAGGAGTGCTTGAGGGGAGAGCACAACCCCAGCTGCAGGAGTGGCCAGGTTTTGGTTAACATCAGCGATCTCCAGCAGCGTGTTCTCCTTGGAAGCTGTGTGCTGGTTTGAGACAGCATCTACTGTTGGCTGTCCCCATGCAGCTGGACCCTTTAAAACCTGTTGGTCATATTGCTGGTGCGCTCTCCCTCAAGAAATTGAGACCTGGCCTTTAAATGATGCTGGTTTTCAGGATAAGTATGACAGTTAAAAATACATGACTTTAATAAGGCTTAAAGTGCTTTGCATTTTTTAAATGGTCATGAATAAGAAATTATTTTGTAAATTGTGACATCAGTAAGGTTTGAAGAGTAAAATTGGTGAAAAAATTACATAGAGTCATAGAATGGTTTGGATTGGAAGGGACTTTAAAGATTATCCAGGTCCAATCCCCCTGTCATGGACAGGACACCTTCCACTAGACCATGTTGCTCCAAAGCCCTGGCCAACCTGGCCTTGAACACTTCTGTGGATGGGGCATCCACAGCTGCTCTGGGCAACCTGTGCCAGTGCCTCAGCACCCTCACAGTAAAGGACATTTTCTGTGTGTCTAACCTAAATATTTCCTCTCTTGGTTTGAACCTATTGCCCCTCAAACTATCACTACAGCTCCTGGTAAGTTCCTCTCCAGCTTCCCTGTACGGCCACTCCACATACTGGAAGGTTGCTATGAAGGCTCCACACAGTCTTCTCCAGGCCAAACAGCCCAAATTTTGGCCTGTCTTCAGAGGCGAGGTGCTCCAGTCCCCTTCATGGCCTCCTCTGGGCTTGCTTCAACACTTCAGTGTCCTTCTTGTGTTGGGGGCACCAGAACTCCACACAGGTGTTCCAGGTGGGGTCTCATGAGAGCAGAGAAGAAAAATCTTTCTTTCACAAGCCTCTATTTTGTAGATAAATATTTCTTAGATAATATGAACACAGTTTTAGGTTTTTGTGGTTTTTTTAAGCACTACTCCTCATCAAAAAGTAAGTATTTCTCTGTTCCTTCCCACAGCTTTTCCACAAGGTGTTACATTCTCGATTGCACCTGTTAGCTGCCTGAGGAGAATCATTACCATTTACAGTAATTTAATACAAGAAGTAACTTCAACAATGCATTTTATCTGTTACATAATAAAATAATTAAAAAAAAATTAGAAAACAGTGGTATGCCTTATACATTCTAAATGGCCCAGCGGGACATTTAAGTTCATGTGAATTGCAGTACAGAAATTATCACCACCGCAAAATATTCAGAACTCCCATGTTGTGCTTTCAGATCACGGGGACCCCATCTGCAGTCCTGAAACTGGTAATATGTAAAACCTAGTGCGAAGTGTTTTGAACTGATCAGTTAAGAATGTTATGACTGGAAAATAGCAAATGTGGGTCTGGCATTGTCCTTGAGGCATTTGACTGAGGGCTTGTAGGCTGAGACTCCTCTTCTCTACTCAGTGGTGACAGATGTCTCCAGAGATCAAACCATGTCATGATTGTGCAATCCCCATCTCTCTCTGTGTTAAGTCTTTTAGGTGAGCTGAATTTAGACTGTAATTGTGTATCTTTGAAAAGAAGAAAAGTGACCTGGCCAACCACACAGACCCTGAAACCTGGTCTCGCTGCAAAGCTTTGGAAAAACTCAGATTTGCTATATTAATTCCCAACAACATTTGATATGGTATCACCTGGGAAGGAATGAGCATATGTGGGTTAGGAGAGAAATTGAAAAGTGAGATAGCCACAAATAAAGTTAAAAAGAAAGATGTCAGGCTTAAAGGGTTTGTTTTAGGATGGTCTTATTTGATATTTTTTGTAGAAGTTCTGATAAAATCAGTAAGAGCATGCTCATGAAATTTGGAAATGAGATATACTTAGGAATCACCATAAGTAGAGAAATGTGCTGCTTTTGGCTGGGATAGAGTTAATTTTTTTCTCAGTGACTAGAATGGGGCTGTGGTTTGGATTTGTGCTGAGAAGAGTGTTGATAATGCAGGAATTTTTTAGTTATTGCTGAGCGAGGCTTGCATGGAGCCAAGACCTTTTCTGCTCCTCATTCTACTCCATCAGTGAGTGGGCTGTGAGTTCATGGAAACTGGGAGGGGACACAGCCAAGACAGCTGGCCCCAAGTGACCAAAGGATATCCCATACTATGTGGCATCATGATCAGTAATAAAAGCCAGGGAAAGAAGAAGGAAGGGAGGACAGTCCAAAGTCATGGTGTTTGTCTTCCCAAGTCACTGTTAACGTGCGATGGGACCCTGCTTCTCTGGAGATGGCTGAACACCTGCCTGCCCATGGTAAGCTGTGAATGAATTCCTTGTTTTGCTTTGTTTGCTGCATGGCTTTTGCTTTCCCTATTAAACTGTCTTTATTTCAACACACAAGTTTTCTCATTTTTACGCTTCCAGTTCTTTCCTTCATGCTGCACCTTCACTCGTGCAGGAGTGAGGGAGCAGCTGCATGGTGCTTAGTTGCTGGCTGGGATTAAACCCCCACAAGGAAGTGGTTTAATCCAAGGAGATGGATTTCATTTAAAGTAAGGAGGTATTAATGTCATTGTGTAAGGCCCTGGTAAAATCTCATATGGGGTACTGTGAAAACGTCTAATCAATTGTTCTATAGCTGAGCTAAGTCTGAACTAAAAGAGGGCTAGAGGGAAGCTAGGTCCATCACCAGAGACCTCGAGAGTCTTTCATAAGAACAGATATTAGGATGGTTCAGCTTGTTTACTGCAACAAAACAAAACCAGAGAGGAGACACAGGTGCTGTCTATAAATATATCAGGAAACTAAACATGAAGGATGAAAACCATCTAATTGAAGGGGAAAGACACAAGAACAAACAGATATGTACTATTCAGTAATAAACATATCAGGAAATCAGAATAATAGTTTCTAGTCACTACTGCAATTGAATAATGAAACTGCTTTCCATGGAATTAGTGGGAACAAAAATATTTCTGTTTTTAATATGGCACTTGATAAATGTATGAGGTGATTGTACAACAGAGCTTTTTTGTAGCGGCAGGGAACTAGGCCCTGTCATTCAGGAGGAATGTTCTGTGTTACCATGCCAATTCATAGAACAAACAGCAGAACATTTTGTCCAGATTTATGATTAATAATATGGGAAGGACCTGTCAGTTTTCTCTGAATAGAAGGCAAGGTTCAGAAGTCCTTACAAATGCAGAAGTCAGATTGTGTTTCTGTGACTTCAATAAAGCATGTGATGTCAGCATTCTATGGTAAAGAATAGAAAGAAGGAAATAAACAAAAGAACTTTTAAGTGAGATGAAAAAAGCGCAGGTAAGTTGCAGATAGTTCTTCAAGGATCAAGTCACAGACTGTGCCTGTTTGGCCAAATTTAGAAATATATCCTCTGAGAGAAGGCTCTCTGAGAGAGACTATCAGACTCAGCCCTCCTTATCATCGCTTGGTCGATAGCTGGATCACATGACAGGGATCCCTAATGCCTCACGTCAGCACTGTCCAACATCACATCATCACCTGCAGCATCCCAAATACGGACCATCCAACTTATTATGGATTCATCAGACCGTCGGGTGTAGTCCTTTATTAATTTCCTTTATATAGTCCTTTATATAAATTCCTTAATTAATTTCTGGGCATGGGGTAGCGATAGGGGATACACATCACAAAGTTACCCCAAGACATTGGCCCAGAGCTCTCCTTGGATACCAATACAACTATTTATCAACTTACACCCTGGTTTTGTGCTGTGTTCTGCTTATGTGGTACATAGTGTTTGAATTCAGTCCTTATGAATTTAATCCTTACAACTGTTAAGAGCAGCCTGGTCTGAAGCTGGTCCACTTAGCAGAGCCCTAAATTCCGTGTGCTGCACTTCCTTAACATGCAGCAGGAGGTTAACAGGTGAATGTGTAGACTGGCCCAGAGCTGCCAGCAGAGCTACTAACCAGTGTTAATTCATGTAATCAATCCACAGCTTTACCTCGAAAAACAGAAATAAAGAAAAGCTGGTCTCCTATATGCTACGAGTTGAAGGTGTTAAATTTATTGACATAACACTAGATTTGTTTCAACAGAGAGCGAGCTTATGCCAACAAGCTCATGCCAGCAGGGAATTAAGTAACATTTCATTTGAAATGTGGCATTGTGCATTTTCTGGAACCTTTTATAACATTGAGTGGCTCATCACACATACATGAGGCTAAGAATTACTGAAACAGAATCATTAACACTCCGAAGTTTGAGGATATTTAGATGTTTCATTGTCCAAAAACTTTACTTCAAAAATGTATCTGGTCCCCTGAAGAGACTCTGTTTTCCAGGTCAGGGCTGATTCTATCACCTTTCTCTCCTGTTAGCATTGAGTTTGTGATACTTGATCTTCTGTAACAGGGCTGTGAGCACTTCACTGTCAAGGCTGATGGCAGAACATCACTGTCATTTCTTTACTTCAGAAGCTGCTAATCTGTGATGCAGAGGGTAACTCAATTCTTTATCCTCAGTGAATCAATCCTGTTTAGGTACAAGTGTCCCTATGTCACAGAGATATCTATAATTCAGTCACAAAAGGCTGGTAGCATTTTAAAGGCTCCCAAACTGATTTATACATAGTCAATGCATATTCTGAATTTCATGATAAATAATGCTTCAGTACCTGCTCTTTCATTCTTATTGTGTACTTCACATATTTGTATATGATTGCTTGAAAATCACAAGGGTACAGCTACCTCAAATCACAGTTTTACCTCTCTGTTTCTTTTCTCTCATGACATAAATTACTAAGTGGTGTACTGTCATCAACTCTAGCAGGAAGCCATAAAATCTCTTCCTCAACAATTTTAAAACTTCCGCCAGAGGTTTTTTGAAATTTGTGCTATATATGCTGTTTTTCTCAGTCTAGAGAAGAACTAATGTCGATGGCAATATGCAGAAAATAAGCAGAAATATTTTAGCAACAAATCTTTATTTAGAGTTGAAATAATTAAAAAACAAAACTCAATTTTCCTTTCCTTGCCTTTCTGAACATGCACACAGCTGGTAAGTTGGCATAATGGTCTTTCTAACTGAAAGAAATAACTACAAAAACATACCCAAGGTCCAAATATTGTAAAATATTGATGTATTAATTTTACAGTTTTATGGAAAAAGATAAAGAGATTTAACCAATATCAAGGATACACTCTTCAGTACGACAAAGTCCCACTAGATGAAGGCACCTCAGCTGCAATAATAGAAGGAATAAGTGGAAGTACGACAGTTTAAAACACATGCTATAGAAAGGTAGCAATGTTGAAAGAATTTTGAGGGAAACATTTTATTTTGCCCAGATTTGGCTATCAACTAAAAAATTAAAAATCACAGAAATAGCCACTTTTACTATGAGCCATATGAGCCATCTCATAAAACTCAAGTGTCAAGCAGCTGTGCTGGAATCTTTGGGTTTATGTGTAACATAAGCTGCACCTTTGGAATTCTTTCGGAAGCCCTGCAGAATTAAGAGAACAACAAAATTTTTCTCTAAATCCCATTTATATTTAGCCACTAGCTCAAAAGAAATCTTTCCAAAGTACACGGACAGGTTCTCTACTTTAAGAATTTTCCCCTTCAACCCAAGCCTTATGTAGCTTTCAGGTATGTTAGATTTTACAAAGGAGGCCACAGATTGATTTTTCTTGACTTTCCTTGACCTTTCTTGTTCTGAAATAGAAATTTTAATAACTAACTTAATAAACATGATCAGTGACTCTCTTCATGATGCTTCCATCCTACAAACCTCATGTTGTGCTTTCAGATCACAGGGACCACATGTAATATTCCACAGGATAATTAGTTGCCAATAATTTTGGTATCTACCAACTTGAATTCATGGGTCCATCCTTGTTCCAGGTGGCATTCTCCCAGAGGTGATGATCCCTCAGTGCATGACTGACAAAGTGCTTAACATCAGAAAGGAAAATAAAATATGGAAGTCAGCCTTCAGAACCTTTTTCACTTGGAGAGGTGATTTTTTAGGTATTATCAATGAATTCTCATGTATATTCCCAAGAGAACATTGTTGATGAGGTGGCATTTTAAAAAAAGGTATTTTTATTTGAAAGGATTTTACCAACAAAAATCTCTATCTTAGCATTTTGATTTCTATAGTTGTGTTCTGCAAATACTTTAAGACTAAAAATGGTGGATGTAACTAGAAAAAGGAAAAGCAAGAGGTGAGTGATAAAAATAAATCTGTAGGATGAAGAAATATGTTCAAAGGCTGCCTCCAGTGGCTTTTGGAGTAGAAGGAAATCACTGTTTGCACCAGTATCCTGTGCTACTACACCTAGATGTTTCAAGTGGGAATGAAATGAGAAAGGATTGATGCCACAGCCAAGAAGCTGTGGAACTACCCACCTCTTTACATGCCTTTAAATGCCTTTGAAATTTTGGCAGTTTCACTAATAAATTTGTTAGTGCATAAAGCAAGCAAAAAGGGAAAATTTTCTTAGCTTGAAAACTTACTGAATGCTTTATTTTTTATTAGTGATACAAAGGAGCTCACTTAAAGGTAGTTCTTTGTGAAGTCTTCCTAATGCTTTAATCTCTTTGTTATGAACACTGCTTTAGAATGTCAAGGAATAATTACAACTAATAGAGCTTTAGCTCCTTTCAATGATACAGTGAGTTCAGAGGTAAGATAACTATATTCCAGTCTTCCAGACATTTTCTGAAGCAAGATTTTGAAACAGTGTTGACATAGCTTAGCTGGAAAGGCTTCCAGAAGATACCTAATTATTGTGAACACTGTCATTTCAGAGCAGATTTGTATTTGTGCTTAAGTACTGTATATATTGGTTTTTAGACAGAAATGACTGTATTTCTACTTGAAAGAACTGACTGTTGCTGTCATGTTGCACTCCACCAATGCATGTTGTGAAACCCTAACAGACCCAATTTTACCACATATTTGTTCTTTTTCATTACTTTGAACATTGTCCCTGTGTGTTCTGGTAGGCAAACAGGAACATGAATGGAACCCTAGGTTTATGAAATGGGAGTTTATGAAATGGGAGTGTTCATGTTCCTGATTAGGAGAATGATTTGCTATCCATTGTGTTTCATCTTTCTGACAGCCCTCTGTCCCCCGAGCCGAGACACCTCCCATGCCCGGAAGGCAGTCTCCAGGTGAGGCCCCAGCCCAGCCTGGGCTGACACTGGGTGCTGCTGCAGAAAGAGGTGGGGCTACCACAGCCACAGCTCCCTTCACCCTTCCACCCACCTGAGTTCAGCTGCTGCTGCTGCTGCTGCCGCTTTGCCCGTGGGATCCTGCTGCTGCTGCTGCTGCTTTGCCAGTGGCAGAGTTGTCCCTGTGCACTGTAACCTCAGCATCCTCGGAGCACCCAGCAGTTTCCAGGCACTTGCAGCCCTCTCATGAATGTCTTTCTTTTTCCCCAAGTGGCTGACTTCTGTTTTTCAAGGCTACTGTTTTCCATCTCCTCGCTTAAATACTGTAAGTACAGCTTCTGCTGTGGCTCTTTAGTTACTGCCTTTGTGAAATTCACCTCTCTTGTACTGAATAGTTAGAGTTACTTGCTCAAAGTCTCTGAGGTTTGTTGTGGTCTCTGCTCCTGTTTGTGGTGTTCAAATGGACCTTTAGCATTTCAGTTTTTAGCTGGATTAAAACATGAAACCAAAACAACTCAAAATGTTGGTGGTTTCCTGGCTGCTGTTTTCCTACTTTGTAGTAAATTGCCAGTGTGTCCTTCCTCTGAATGCTGGTGCATAGTGAAGTAGAAGTGAGAAGAGAAGCATTTCCATCCCTATTTGTTTGCTGGAACCAGTTTTCTAAGAACACAAAGAAGAGGAACTAATGTATGTTGATCAGCTCTCAGGGTGCTGAGGCAGGTAATTCTGCTGCCTGCTGAAATCTACCTGGCCCAGGTTTTAGGAAGGAGCTAGGTTGGAGGGTATCTGTCTGGCTCAGTTCCTTGGGTTCTGAAGCTGAAGTAAAGGAATACATGACTAAGGACCTCAGGTGGCTGCAGCAGTGTGATTACACACTCAAACTAAAAATCATCCCAGAACCCTGAGGCTGCAGCAAGAAGGCCTATTTCAAGCTGTCTTGCTTCCTGACCCAATTTGGTGTCACTGTGAACTCCATGGTGTCACCCCAATTCTGTATTCTTACAGACATTCCACATAAATGTTATTATCGTCTATGGGTTATTCTCTCTTTAATTGCATCCTAGGAGTTGCAGAAAGAACATCAGTGTGTTGGCACTCTGAAGACACCACAGACTAACTTTTCATATCGACAGTGCCCAGAGATATTTTCAGTTGAAGAGCACACTTGCAATTCTGGCCAAATTTCCAGTAAAATTTGCACAGCTGCCCAAAATCTTGCCTTTTTTTCTGTACAAAACCTCACATAATTTTTGCAATTGTATTTTACACTCTGAATTGGAAATTGGAGGGAATAAGCATGGCACCAACTATTTAAAATGGAATTGATTTAGGATACCAAAATAAGGGGCACTGTCTGAGAGTTTTGACTGTCTTCTTCAGACTTCTTCCTATGTTTGTCTTTTTTGTTTGATTGGTTTCCTCTTTATGTTTATTCTCCTGTTCCACTGCACTTTATCTTGATAGGAAGGACTGATAAAAAAAATTATCAGGTGTTTTAGTGCTGTTCTGTCTAAACTTGATTCAAGGATATGGAATACACATGATAAGGAGACTGCATTTTTCCCAGGGGGAATCTGTGTGTAGTAAAGAATACATATTCTGTAGCATTTGAAGTTCTCCTTATGCCTCCTGTGTTATTGCTCTTTGCATCTCTAATTCTCCAGATAGTTTGTGTGTTTTGCATATATACTAGATATAATAATGCCAAAATCTTACCTAATTTTCTAATATAAGCCAGAAAAGAATTTGCCCTCTTCCAGTCTTGCAACAGCTACTGAATGAGTTCATAACATGCCTACACTCGCCTAATACAGTTTATGGTCTGGTTTACCATTCCTTCATTACCATCTTTCTGAGTTGGACTTTCCATGAAAGACTGCCTGTTTATAACTGTTACTTGTTTGCAGTAATTTAAAATAGCATTCGACTAGGACTCTTTAAGCATCTGCTATTAACCTGATTTTGCTGACAATCCAAGCACAGGAGTTTAAGGGAAGAAGTCTTGGTCTAAAGGAGCAGTTCTAACATAGGCTATGGTCACTTCAAACTTTTTGCTTCAGGTTTTCATGTTCTAAATGTCATTAACAATTTCTAGGTGCAAACCTAACTTCCAGCATTAGGGTTCACTGGTATTTATTGCATTTATTTTTCTGAATACCTGTATAAATCATCTCTTGGGGTACCCACAAGAGTTATGTGGCAATGAACTACATAACATCAGAATCACTGGGATTTTATACACTTCTTTTCAGGTATCTTCTTGAAGGATGGAATTTGTATGGAAACGATGGTGGTCTCTTCAGCTGGGCTGTATATTGATAGTGAATTTGGTTTATGCCAATCTAGAGTATCAAAAAGAAACTCCTCCAAGCCTGCGTGAGATTGACCATCAGTGCTGGCAGGTATCGTCCCAAGGGCTGGTGGAAATGAAGAAACTCAAGGTAGCAGATACAGTTATTGCTCTCTGGGACTTCATGATGTTCCTAAAGGAATCCCCTAAGCCCAAGCACAATGAACTCTTCAATGACTTAGCCCAGAACTTCTGGGATATGTATGTAGACTGTGTGCTCTCAAGATCCCATGGAATGGGCAGAAGACAATTAACATCTCCCAAATACTCTTCCACATACTCACACAGAACTTTAGAAGGTAACTACATGATATGGTACTAACATTAAACTGAACCAATGCTCCATCCTCATCCTTGATTGCTTAGACAACTCAATATACTAATTTACAATTTTCTGTCTCTACTTGTCAAACCTATTTGCATCTTTCAATGGTAGCTACTTTCACAATACACGAGTCACAAGTTGTTAGGGTACTACATTTCAATATTTAATGAAGTGTAAAAAAGGCTGGGTATGCACGTGGGAGTGTGTGGAAATGGATGCTGCATTCTCTGTTTATTGCTGTGTGCGTATAAATGACAGTACATTAATAAAGTAATTACAATACTAAAAAGTTTCCTGGTATTAGGAGTTCAGCCTCAGCTTTGGGTAGTCATTGCTCTGTAGAAGGGAAGCTCAAATCCCTGACAGTTTGAGCCCTATTCTTCCTACTAAAACTACTGACATATAATGTGATGTCATGGTCACTGTGAATCACTAAACAGTGACAGATTCTGGTCATCATGATTGGGGTGAGTATGAACTGAGATCATGTAGGTTACTTTACATCTTACTAATCAGTCCTAGATCTGTTGTCCCCCTTCCTCCTCAGCAGCAGATTTTTTTCTGATGTACCCTGTCAGATGACTCAGGTTTTCAGAATTGAACATGAAGATTATTTAATCATAGCATTTCTAACATATTGCTTGGACAATAACTACCTGTCTTTCATAATCTTGCAGGGTCTGCTTTCACCAATCCATTTTAGGCCAAAACGGGAGGAAATGAAGATACTTAAGGCAACATCAAAATGAAGGAGCACAAAATCACAACATATATTGTAGATGCTTGGACAAATCCTGTGGCATGGTTCAATCTTTTTTTTATCTTCTTTTTGTATAAAGTAATTAATCACTCCTAAACTGATAAGTACACAAATCCCCACACTACCACTTTTGCTTTCCTGTCTTGCAGTCTACCAAGCTTGCCTTTTCCTCACTGCACGTGTGAATGCTTTTGTATTTTGAGTTGACACCTTTGTTCTCCCATATAAACTTTAAAGTCTGGATGTGTCATATTTTTGTAGAATCTTGTTTTTTCCAATAATTCTCTTTTTGAAAGTTAATTTTGATGGAAACCCCAATATATTTTTATACATTATGTAACAGAGAAAATGTAAACAAATGCATTTTATACATTGTCTTGCACATGCTCTTTATTTTAAGAATTGCAAAAAAAAAAAAGAGGTGGGGCATTAAGCTAAAGGGAAGGATTATGCTCATTGTAATGTCCTGTGCAGTCTAAACTTTGTATTTTATCATTGCTTAGTCTATGGATTAATTAAAGTATTTTTCTAAGCAGCAAGGTCTGAATAGCAGTAGTTTTCTTGTCCATTAACATGTTATTTGACATGTTATGTGACATTAAGAACAGCGCTTTAATCAAGACTCCAGATAAGGAGATGCAGTCCATCCCTGTCATTGCAGGCAGCATTGCAGCTGAGATGGGACCCAGGCACCAAGTGGTTCAAAAGAGGGACAGACTGACTCAGCTACTGCTCTCAGTATAAACCATTGAGAATGGATAAAATAATTCAGGGAGATTAACTGCCTACTTAAAGCAATTCTTCTGAGTATAAAAAGCCTGAGAAATACTGACTATTCTCTGCTTTACTCCTTGGGCAATGCAGCTTGTTCAGTCCCTGTTGTGTTTTAGCCTTTTATGAGATTCCAGGTGGTTTTAATTATTTTAGGAAATAGTACTTATGCTGTAACAGCATAGAAACCTTCATAAGTAACAAGAACTCCATCCCACATAATGCCTAGCTCATACATCGTTTGTAAAATATCCAACAAGTCTCACAAATTTGTAAATGTTCATTTAGGTAAACACAATATTCAACTGCATCTCCTATATGTCTCCTACAGTATTCTGGAGAGGGTACAGAAGTTTTTCTGACTCACTCATGAACATCACTTTAAGTTCCTGATAGAAATAGTATTTTTGAGCAAATGGAGTTATTACACACCCAAGCACAACAACTTCAGGAATTGATACATTATGATGAGCAGCAGTTTGAGAGCCATCACCTAACCTGCCCCAGCAATATCCAGTTTATAAAGCTGTGTACTGGATTGCATTTGTAACAAATGTAACTGGCATAAATCACATAAACAAATGCCCCTTGTTCACCTACACTGATTACCTACAGAAGTGTCAAAGAATAATAACATTTTAAAGGGATTGTTTCTGCTATTAGTGTGCTTTTAATTGAATGCCAGAGCAACGTATCCTATGCAGTTTTAAAAGCTTCATCCTTCTTCAGGCAGTAAGCCTTTGTTTTAATTAGTTTTCTGTAAGACACAAAAGTGCCTAGCACTACCATAATTGGCTGCAGAATGTTTGAACCATCAATTGCTACAGTCACCCTGCGGTGTCTGGCAAAGGGGCAGCTAATTGTGAACCCAATGAACACAGCAGCAGCAAAACTAATTTCAGGCAGACACACTATAGTGTACATCTATGAAAGCTGTGGAAAGGCACAGCTGACTACTCCTGGGATGTCAACAGCAGGGATTAACAGTGAATGGGATGATCCTTTCTTCCACCAGCACTCCCTGTTTCCATCCCTGGCTTACAGCAGGGACAGCAAGCCCAGTTTCTTGGGTGTTGTATGTTCCCGCCTGCAACAGCCAAACTATGTTCCGTGGCTGTCTGGCAAAATCAAATGTTGTTTGTGCTGCTGTGAGCCTTGTGTTAGTGCTGATTTATGAAGAATATATGTATGTATTTGGGAAAATTCTGTCTCCTTCATTCTCCAGTCATTATTAATTAATATTAATACTCAATTAACAAGAGCATTTGCATTTGCAGCTGCTCATTTGCAGTCACGGTGTCTGTAGCAGAAGCAATACAATTTGGGAAGAAATGCCATGGGGCTCACTTTGTGCCTGATTTAAAGTTTTTGCATAAGCAAAACTGATTTCCAGTTAGAAGTTCTTTATCTATACCTTGGCTACAGTGTATTGCTGTAACCTTTGCTCAGAAATTGGAAGGACATATAATCCTCTACATTTTTTTTTAATGGGTCTTTGCCTTGCTGCCAGTAGTAATGAGTCACCCACACATTCACGTAAGTGCAAGCATGTAAAAAACCCTCAAAATGTCACAGGCTTTGGCCTCCTAGTAAAATTTGTTTTGTTTGGTTTTAATTGTGAAAAGACAACACACCATACATTCTCTAAACCAGCAATAAAGCAGCAAGTCTGCTGCAGAGCTGTCAGAAAAATATAACCACAAAAAACTGAGCAAGACTTTACTTGACACAGAGGAGTTCAGTTAGAGAATCTTTATATACCTTAGCTAACCTTTCTTGCAGGCAGGCAAGAAATACATACAGGCTAGTTTAATAGAACAAACTTTATACAGATAATTTTGGGAAAATGTATAATGAAACTAGATTATAGTTAAAAATTATCAGTCAGCAAATGGTCAGCATAAAAAATTAAATTAGCATAGCTCAATTTAATTTCTTTAGCTTTAAGTACTAGACAACTTTCTTACTCAACAAGGGTTTAACAGACCTGCCCGTAAGAAAATCCTTCTGATCTTTGGAAAACACATGCTGAGATTTTTCTAAACTTCAAATACCATTTTTCATACATGTTTTATTTATTTCATTATTTTCTTAGAGTTTTTCTTTTTATAGAATTTAAGTAGTCAATTTTAAAACAAAGCCATTTGCCTTTATTTTTAGTGCCACCACTGCTATATCTTGTTATAGAGACAAACAAATTTTTATGACATGCTTATACACACACCTATTACCTCTTCCATGAAGCAAAAAAAAAGGAGTTGGAATATGCTAGCTTAAATTTATTTTCTTTTTTTCCAGCTGGCAGTTAAAATAGCAAAAGTTTGTGCTCCTCTGAAGATGTTGCTTACAGGCCAAAATGACAGACTAAGTGCCAGTTTGTATGTCACAGCATAAAAGCGTGTGATGTCACAGAAATTTATGCCATAACACTGGATAGCAACTGGTTTTAAAATGAAGATCCTCAGGGAATCTTGCTCTATTGTAACAGCAATTTCTGGCATGGCCCAAATTAAAAAAGAAAACTGCTCAGAAATGGAGTCATCTGCAAAAAGGTCTGCTGCTCACCAGTTTGTATAGGTATTCTAGAGGTGCCAGGGTGGAAGAAGATGAATTCTTTTTGGAGACAATAGGAATAAAAGCCCAACAATTAATTAGATTAGTAAGATCAGTTAAAGAGCTGTGAGCAACCCAAATGGAGCAGGACATTCCAGCATGTCTCTCCAACAGGCAGGGAGAAACTGTTGGCACAAACAAGCTTCTTAGTGAGTGTTTAGATGAAAACTAAGATGTCAGAAGTCCTGATGCTAAAAGTGGCAATTCAAGAAACAAAATGGATTTGGACAAAAACCATGTGGGTATGGTATCCAGGAAAACGAAGAATTGAAAGTGTTTATGTGAAAATTTATCACCCTGCTCAATGAGATGCTTAAACTGCAATGTATGGAATGCGTCAGCAAGAGATGGAAATGCAAATAGTGGACTGCTGACAGTGGATATTAGCACACAAAGTTACTAGACTAACGTATCTTTGTACCATACTCTACAGGGGACTTTATTAATAAAACATCCCCACATTATATTAATTAAGGAAAAATATAATTTTACTCTTATGATATTCTAAGCAATTTATCAACTCATTAAAAACATTTATCTTGTATCTACATATACGTAACTACATATTAATACAGCACTTTTTGGAACAGCATTTATTCTACAGGTACTGATTTTTTCTTGACTGAGTCCAATGTTTTATCTCTTTTGATCTTTTTTAAGGCTCCTTTAAAAACAGCAGCCTTTCTAGGAGCATGGTCTGCAACAGCCAGTGGCCCTCCACTGTACTGACGAGGTGTACTTTCCACAGTTACTAAGCGACCAGGTCCGACCTGAAATACAAAATAAATACATTGCTTGACTTTCATGCTAGTCTTGCAAATGAGATGAGATGTGAATAATGAACTGCCTTTTGAAAATATTATTCAGTTGGTGGAGACATCTGCTGAGGTTTCTGAGGGTTACTAAAACTATCCCTTATACTAAATTCACAATTTGTTCCCATCAATATAAAAGAAAGGAGAGAGTGTTTTTTCAGCTGGTACTTTTATGTGCTCTGCTTTTCTGCCTTCATGTCTGATCTTATGAATGGAAAAAAAGAAAATCAAGCCTTTATTCCAATAGAAGTTTGCTGTACAATGTTATTTGGATTTGAATAGAATATCAGCCACAGTTTGCAACCTCCCTATACATTATTACTTACTACTTCAAATAAAAAAAAGGAACAGGCCTTCTTTCTCTCAGAATGCAATTGCATAGAACTACTGCTCCAAAAAATCTCCAAGACTGAAAGACACATACCCTTTCCAGATTCATTACTACTCTTTATACTGAATAGGTTGGAGTCTTGGCATAAATATCCCTGAGTGACAGCTCTGTCTTCTAATCATGACCTACTGAAAAAAAATGCAACTCCTTGAGTGCATGTGGTTCACATGTTTGACTACTTGACCTTGACTAAGCAACAACCATTTTAGCTTAATTTTCATCTCTCCCTGCTAAGGGTGTGTCCTGGGTTGCAGTGTATTCTATTACCATCCTCATGAGCTGTTGCAATCAGGTGGGGCAGTGTTTCCTTGCCTCCTCCCCCCAGACTATCTTTCTGTTAATGGCCCATCATTGTCCTGCCGCATGGCTCAGAGATAATTCCCTCCGGACTATTTTCTGCTAATGAGCCTAATCAACACTTGGCCTCATGACTCATTACCCCACTGTGAGATGCTCCACCCAGAGGGAGGAACCAAGCATCCCATAGTGGATATAATCTGGGACTCTGAAGACCAGAGACAACCCTTTCCACTGGATTTCCAGAGTACAGGAGCTACACAGCCACCACTGGACCTGAGGAAGAGCAGACTCTTTTACTACAGGATCACCTCTTCAGGAGGACTGCAGCCACCATTCTACCTGACTGCTACCACCACCCTAACTAACAGGGTGTCAGGTTGTATCTTGACTCTGTCAGTTTGAACCAGTGTTTTATTTTTTCCTTTTCTTTAATTTCCCTAATAAATTGTTATTCTGACTTGGTGCCTCCCACTGATTTGTTTTCAAACTAGTACAGGGTGTTTGGCAGAGAGGAGGAAGATGGTTGCATTAAAAAAATTTCCAGCCGTATCTGTCATTTGTAATTCTCCTAAGCAGTGTACCCAAGGAATTTTATATGATGTTGCTAAAACACTTGTTTTCTCAATACACCTTTTCTGCAAAATGGACTAACCTTTTCCTTGTTTTTATCTACAGTTATTGAAATATTGATTATAGAACCAAGAAGCTACTTTCTTGTTAAATCCTCTCCCTCCAAGATATGAACATTCTTGGCTTGAGATTCAAGCCTTTAAAATAAAATCTAACAGTATGTTTCTCTTCACTAACAATTTCCAGATTACTCATGTTTATATCAAAATTTTTCAGGTACTTTCTGCAAAATATTGCTGTTTAACAGTCTCACTGTTGTTTATGCAAGTACCTAAATAATTTTTCCAACCCACTTCATCTTGCATTCACAGATGTTTTCCTCCACATCTTTCTGAAGTTTAAGAAAATGAGAGAAAAATTCTAGTCCAGCACTCTGAGACAATCCCCTTGCTTCCTATCAAGCTCCTTGCTTCTCCATCACATCAAACATGAACTTCATCTTCTCTTTTTCAAGTTACAGCCACCTTAGTTATCATTATTCATTCATGCCAGGGAGCCCATGATAATAGAATCTCTTGCCCTCATACAAGTTTGAAAACAGCACCTCATGTTCATCCTTTTTCATTTTTCCTCACATGTAGGAGTAACTTACAACAAGCAACAAGAAACTATCCCCCTAAAATCCTCCTCAGCTGTGACGCTTACACAGAAATAACCCAGTTAGCACAAAACCAGTTACTGGCTAGACTGAGGATTCCCCTGTGTCTTGTCATAACTCAACATCTAAATATGCTGTTAGGTGTGAATTAGATCTTAACAAAGGCTTTTTATTTTCTCACACATCAATTAACTGATAGAAATGAGAAAAAATGTTTTCTACAGATACAACAAGTGGCTTATCTGCAGACAGTCAGGGACATGTTACTGATAAAGGACACCTCTACAGATGTATCAAAGATTGCACAGATGTACCCAACAATGAAAGGAGGAGGTCTTGACCTCAGCAAGGTTTCATGAACAGCTCTCTCACAAGAGCTACATGTCACATAGCATAGGAATCATCTTGCCCACACTTTTTCAGAGTAATTTGCAGATCTGAATCTCATTCTGGCCAACTGCTTGTCTAAGGATATGTCAGAATGGGAAGTGGCGATTTGCAGAAGATACAGATTCTTTCTTATGTACTTGGACTTGTCAATATAACATTAAAGAAAGCATAAGCAGCAGCACGTATAGAGCCAGAATAAACCCCATACTGCTTACCTATTAATGAAAATAAAACAGTGTCATTAAGGATTACTTACTGTTGTACGGAGTTTTTTAATATCAGTAGAATGGACTGGTCCATTTTGAACATTTGCTTTAGATCCGGAAGCCTCTATTGATATTTTCTGAAGCCTTTTTGCTTTCTAAAGATAGTAAGAAAAAAGGCAAGATTGTTTTAATGTGCATTAATTGTGTCATTTGCACTAGTTTGAAAACATACAAACAAAATGACAAAATAAATGAGGTTATAATTCTATTTGCCTTTAATTGTAAGTACCCTTCCCCTGGTTTTTGACTCTTTCTTGTACTGATAACCCTAAAACAGAATAAACGGACATGGCACTGCAAGAGTGGGAAGGGAATCCCTGCTGGCTGTGACCTGCAGGCTGTACTCTGTGCAACGCAGCCCTGGGTGCTGTGAGCCTCCATGGCCACAAGAGTACAGTGCTGCCTCACGATCAGCTTTCACCCCACGCAGAGCACACAGCCACCTCTCCAGGCAGCCCCAGCTGTACTGCGGCATCACAACTCAATCTCAATACAACCCGGATGAATGACTTCACCGTTTTTTTCCCTGAGCTTTATGAGCTTTTGGTCAGCCCATCTGTCCAGTTTCTGAACAGCAACCCTACATCCCAGCATGTGGATTGCTTCCTCCAGCTCAGCGTCATAGAATTACAGAATCACGGAATGATTTGGGTTGGAAGGGACATTAAAGTTTATCTAGTTGCAACTCCCATGCCATAGGCAGGGACACCAGAACAGGTTGCTCAGAGCCCCATCCAGCCTGGCCTTTAACACTTCCAGGGATGGGGCATTCACACCTTGAACCTGATGAGGATGGATACTGATTCAATATCCAAATCACGAATGAAAATGTTAAATCAACACTATATTATCAACCCTGTAACTAACTCTGAGGAATATCATTCAAAACTGACCACTAGTTAGATTTTAGTCACTGACCACTGTCCTTTAGAGCCCATTAGTCCAGCCAGTTTTTCCCACAGCTTGTAGTCCACCTGTATGTAATCTATCCCCATTTTAACTACAAGAATGCTACACAGGACCGTGCTGAAAACCTTGCCAAAGCCAAGGCAATAGGCATCCACCTTCCTTTTTCTCCAGGACAAATAATTTTATCACAGAAGGCAACTATGTTGGCAAGGTGTGATTTGTCATTGGTAAATCCATGATAGTCCATACCAATCTCCTTCTCCTTCATGTGCCTAAAACTGCTTTCCAGGGACTCAGTTAAAACTAGTGAGTCTCTAGTTCTTCAGATCCTTTTTCTGGCCCTTTTTCATTTCTAATTCTAGCATACATCTTTC
Source organism: Corvus brachyrhynchos (assembly GCF_000691975.1). NCBI lineage: Eukaryota > Metazoa > Chordata > Aves > Passeriformes > Corvidae > Corvus > Corvus brachyrhynchos. Next base: position 2,776,620 of record NW_008237226.1, on the reverse strand, counting down.
CATAGGCCAGGGAGGTGCTTGCATAGAAAGAAAATTGTTCTCCTTTGCAACTCCTTTGGGAAATGAAGAAAAATTAAATTTAGCTACCAAAGTTTTTCTAAGTCTGATTTCATTCATTTTCCAACTTAATCTGGTTGCCAAACCAGGACTCTAATATTCTTATGTTCTTCTGGGAAAGTGCAAATATTGCTAGAAGAAACTGCTTTCTTCCTAAAATATTTCCCATCTTGAAAGATTTTGCTGTACTAAAAAAAGAGAGTGAAGAATTAGAAAAAATAAAAGTAAAAATGAACAGACTTGTAGTTTCAACAGTTTCATAAGAAATACGTATATATAAATCCACCCCTCAACTGCAAGTGACAATGTTGATCTCCAATTTGTGATTGTAGTCAGAAGAATCAAAGATTGTATAACTTTTCCAATACATCTTATGGTTACTTCTTCTATGTCTGTGTGAATAAAAAATTTATGATCACTTCTACTTGAATATCCACATAATTCATTAAGAAATGTGTTTGGAACTTCAAAATTATTATAAATACATCATGAATGTAAATTTTTTGCTCCATCAGGTTTCTTACCTTCAATGCCTCATAGTTTGATGTCTGAGTCATGACATTTTCCCAAGATTTATTTATCAATTCTCTCTGTGGATGGGTAGCTTGGATCTGTAACGTAAATGAGACTTACAGGATGCAACAAAATCCTGTTCTCCTGATCTCTTCTGATTTCATTGCTTGTGCTGTTTGAAAAGAATGTTCACCTACACACACCTCTTTGACTACCTTAGCTCATCCCTCTCACCTGAGACTGGATAATAATGTTCTAATAAAGTACTTGCCCTTTAAAACATTCACTTACGCACTGCCCTTAAAAAACAAAGGGAGGCTTACTTTGTGCAAACTAATTTCCCTCTCTTCCAAAACATATGTTGGACAAGGCCCAGCTCTTTCAGGAATACTTTCTGTATATTTTTACTCTCAAATGTTGAATAAAAGAGATAGAATCAGTTCAGGTGACAAAAGTGCAGTCATCATAATGCAGGACAATCCCCAAAACACTAGCATGAGATTTCAGACAACTGGACCAATTGATCTTATTTTTCAGAAAGCAGGAGAGGGTGAGACAACAGATGAGCAAAACCACCAAATGTTTGCCTTATAACCAAAGCTGGAAAATGTCTATACCTTCTCATTCTCAGCATGCTGGGAAGTGCAAAGCCCTACTTTCTGAAGTAATAAAGCTTTGTGAATATTCAGCAAGGGAGCTTATTATAATAGAGACTTATATTTCATTTAAGAAGTGGGTGTACTTGTAATAGGTACTTTGTATTGTTATCTGCTACAGACGAACACAGGTGCAACTCTAGTAACATAATGATCATTTCTTGTTAGCCCATTGCTGACTCATCGCCAATGACACTGCTTCATTTTTTCATGTTGCTCTCTAAATACTGTGGAAATTATACAAGCTGGGAGGACTGAGGTTATTCTAATTTAATGTTAAAATTTTGCTGCTGAGATAGATTAAAACATTTTCAAGCAGTGTACACATACAGGATTCTCAACATTATATAATAAGAAAATCTGCACATAAATGGACAAAAAAGCTTAGGTGGGCTCTCCTTATTTAAATACTCCTTGTCTTACTTCTTTATATGTTTTTTCCTCCTCTTGGATTTTCTGTTCCTGTTGAATCTTAAGCACTTCAACCTGCAGAGCAACAACTGTTCTTCCAATACGTTCTGACACCTTTGAAATAGCTTTCAAGGTTCTCTCATCTGACGTAACAGGCCTGAATTCTTCTTTTATTTCTGCACATATTTCACTCCAAACCTCTCCAACCTGTGTGTGAAACATACACCACAGTACTTGATATTTCTCTCATTTTTCAGTTCCAATTATCCAAAATAATATAAACCATCTCTCTCTGTTTGAATTCCCAGAATTTTTATGCAAGGTTAGACTGCACTAATACTGTGCCAAATTCATTCTTGATAAGCCTCCCTAAGCCTTCTCGAGCCCAAACTTGATTCCAAAGAGTAACAAGAATGCTGATAACTACAGCAAGTCAGAAGAAATAGAGATAGCTCCAAGATACCAAATTACAAAAGCAAAGTGTTGAGTCCTACTGCCTACTACTTAAAATCTCAAATTGCAGACATTATTAGAGCAAACTGCAACATGAGCCATCAACAGAAGCTGGAATTATAAACCAAACACTGAGTCTTGCGATTTCCTGAACACTGCAAGCTCTCTCTGAGTTTGTTCCTAAGGATAAAATTATCATAAACTAAGGCATCTTTTGAGCAGGACAGCTCTCACAAAGCTTGTTACCCTGCTCTAGTTTCCTATAGGCACACCATTTTTAACTTTACACAGAATGAACGAACGGACGGATGGATGGATGGTTGGATACTGCATGTGGGGATAAAGATAGGAAAGCACAGAAGAACCTTAATAAGAATGTGTTTTTCATGTCCTTTTTAATAGTGTCCCCCTAAACTGACCTTACTGGGCAAGGACACAGTCCTACTCTCCAGTCCTTCCCCAATTTCTTACTCCTGGCACATTCCTGTCTTGATCTGGCAAACAGTTAGAACTATTTTTTCCTGAGTTATTTTTATCTAGCATTAGTTTCTAGTCTTATTTTCTGCATGGTCACAAACGTTTGTAGCAGTATGAAGCAAGAACCTGGGGATTGAGGCAATGTTGGAGGTGGGATTATTTCTTTTGCTGGTGAATACTGGCTTTCACTATGTGAAATTATAGGTGACTTTTGACAGAGGGGACAGATTTTGAAGGATTATTTGTTTGTTGTGTCCTGAGATATACTTGCTATTTTTGGGAATGCAGGTACAGTAGTAATATTTGCTTGAACTATACTCACTTTAAAGTCAATATAACGTTGTATTATAGCAAGCGTAACAAAATCCTTAGTAGATAAGCCAGGTAAATTTTCAAAACCTAAAAGAATATTAATCACATCAGTATGATGAATTTATCTTAAAATATAATATTCTAAAAGAAGACATCTGGTTATATAAACACATGAAAATCTTCATCACACATACACCAGTCAGTCACTCTTGATCCTGAGCAGGCTTTTTGCCGGTAAAAACTCCGTTTCTCCACAATACTTTCTCTCTATAGTAAAATTTTTACTTATGAATGGCTTCATCAGCCTTCCAATCACTTGGCAGGCCAGGTTGCTACACTTTCGTGGTAAGGGTTTGATTTCTGTTAAAACAGTTGACTCTACAGATCACCGGTTCTAGGGCAGCAGTTCAGCACATAAAGAGTTTGCTTTAACTGTGAAGTAGCCAACAGGAAAATTATACTGGTGCTTTGTTCCAAAGCTGTGTAATGAGGTTGTCCTCCACCTTGTAGATTTTGTCTTCAGCATAATGCCTTGAGCATCATGACTCCATCTTTTAAAAATGTTTCTAGTATGTGTAAAAGAATAAGACAAGGAAGTATGGTTGCTGAGACTATGTTACATTTTTTTTCACACTGAATGATAATGGTACTTAATTTTAAAAAAATCTAAGCACAGTCTATCAAATCTCTTTCAAGACTTCATCATATCATCTGTGTGGTAACTGGGAAAGTAGCATCTGTCTAGAGTATAATTACATCATGTTTTGAAGCTAAGAAATACCGTAAATAAAGACCATTTACCACCACTGCTTTTCTAGATCATTGTGTTACAGGCTGTTATTGAACTTAATAGTAAGAGGAAGTTGCAGAGAAGACTATAAAATATTTCCATATGTTATTATCTTTCATATCATCTTAGTACTTCACAGGACAATATATATAACTAACGTGGAAGGTATCTGTGAATATAGGAGAAAGCTGGAAGAAAATCTTATGCCTTTTTATTTTAGTAAAGAATCCAGCTGTGATCCAACATTTAATATAATTAACACTACTAAAATTAGTAAGAACCTGGGTTACAACAGAGGAGCAAATAGCTATAAATTATTAGAGAAACTAAGGGTGTTTTCGAACCAGTTCATTCTCTAGGTAAAGCAGAGAACTGGCTGAAGCAATCTCAGAACAATTACTGATTATCTTTGAACCTGCAGAGGATGGACATGAAAACAAAAGTAAGCCTACAAGAAAATCCCTGAAACCAGTAATTAGACAAATAATGTTTATGCAGCTAAATGTTAACAGCAAAAAAAATTAATATCCAACATGAATTACTGAAAACTAAGACCCAGCTTTTGTCTACAGACAGAAAAAAATCTCATGGATGTGGAAGAATTTATCACTTATCTTGACTTCAGTCTAGGTTTTAAGACAAGGGTATAATGAGTATTCATATTCAGTGTGTAAAAAACCAAAAAATTAGGAGGAACTGCCACACTTTGAAATAAAAGATTAAAATGCAAATTAATCTTGCCACTCTGAAAAATTATCTAAAACCACAGAATTTAATTCAGTAAGGACAAATAAAAAATTCTAATTGTAGGAATAGCCATCTGTACTAACCCAGGATGGTAGATGACTGTACAACATTCTAAGTTGAATGAGCAAACAATATCATGCCCCTAAGAATACAGCTATTGTTACATTAATGTCTGAATGGTTATTTACAAGATGTGTAGAATAACGTAACTCTATTTGGCTCTGAGGCTTCTGTTGGAGTACTGTGTTCAGTTTTGGGAAGAATTTGAATAAATTGGAAAGACTCCAGAAAAAAAAAAGAACAATTAGAGATTATGTTAGAAAATGCAATCAATGAGTAATACCTTTTTAAATCTAAAGAAATAAATGTAGAAGTGCTAAAATATGTGAAAGAGATATCGTGTGTGGGAAAATAAATTGCAGAGAATTTCAAACAAACTTTAGGTTTAGTCCTAAGAAAACTCTTCCTAGTGGTACGGGCAGCAAAGTAGTGGGGAAGTCTTGAAATCTCAAACAAGGACTTTTAAAAACATAATGAGCAAGCATCTATTAATTAGAGAGTATTGATGATGCATCTCAATGTTTCCTTTGACCTTGTTTTTTTTTCTAGTGACTTTATCGATCACCGGTGAAGAAGTTTAATGACAAATATGACACTGACAAGGCAACTAATTTGTCTTACCTAGCTTGCAAAATAATGAATAAATTTTTGCCCGTATGCTCTCTGAAATTTCCATGATGGCAAAGGTGGGACAGTTGGCAGGCACAGGAATGACCTTTTGCTGTCTCTGGAAGCTGGTAGCAATAGGTTTCTTAATGTCTAATAATATAAAAACACAAAACCAGAGTAGAAAAATGAAGAGGTAGTAGGTTCCCAAACTTAGAGGAAATCCATCTTATTCTGTAGACACCATGTAAATAATTTTGATTGTTTGGCCAAGAATTTGAACGTAATATTTGGTCAGGAAATTTTAATTAGCATGACCAAAAATTTGTGAGAATACCACTCACTTCTTTTTACACCATACAACAAAACACAATACCTATTGTGGAAGAAATTAAGTAGTTTAACTGTCCAGAATTGGAAAAGCTGGTCATGGTTCTGTTCAATACTTGGTTAATTCCCAGTTGATGTAGAAAATGCTATATAGTGGCCAGAATGAAAAGAAAATAAACGAAAAAATAAAACGAAATAGAAAACAAATGAAACAGAAGATAGTTTAGGTTTGGTAAGGATTACAGTGTAAAGTTATAAATGCTGATATTTACTGTCACCAGGATTCAGACTACAAAAGAAAATAATGTCATTATTTTACTGGACTGGTCACAGTTTCACACGTATCATCAAACTTACCAACAATCATTCCATATCGATCACGTTTGACTCCCAAATCCAACTCCTCCTGTCTCCATAACTGTATTAGAAGGTTAGCAGCTGTTTGATCTCTCTTCCCTCGCCAGATACTCATATGCAAAGTGGTTTTAGGGTTGTCACAAAATTCAACCAGGATTCCAAGAATTATATTGCACAGGTTCTTTTCCTTTAACTTGGTCAAGGAAAAAGTAAAGAAAGCTTTAAACTGTTCAAAACACAGGGATGTCTACCTTCTGAGAAACTGTGTAATATGTAATCAAGTAACTGCAAGCTTTTCATCACTAGTTTTGCACAAAACTCACGTATAAACATGTAAATCCTTAAAGTTTCTGGAATCCTGCTATGCAAAGTTCCATAAATCAAGGAACATGAGGGGTATGAGTGTAGGATCATACAAGATGCACATTCCTGTGTGTAGAATTACTCAGTAGGTTTTGTGTACATGCCTCCAGGATCGTGTGCTGGAGAATACACTGCTACCAAAGTTTACTGTTGTAAGAAACAGACTCTGAAGGTAGAGACTGAGCAGTACAGCACATCTTGTGTTTTGTGGCCAGATCTTTTGGCAGCAGCTGAGAGGAGGCAAGGGCTTCAAACTGAAAGAGGGTAGGTTTTGATTAGGTACTGGGAAAAAATTCCTTACTTTGAGGATGGTGAGGGACTAGAACAGCTTGCCCAGAGAAGCTGTGGATGTCCCAGCCCCAAAGGCTGGATGGGACAGGCTGGATGGGGCTTTGAGCAACCTGGTCTACTGGAAGGTGTCCCTGCTCATGGCAGGGGAGCTGAACTGGATGATCTTTGAGGTCCGTTCCAACCCAGGCCATTCTATGATTCTGTTATTCTGAGGGTCTGCAGCCTTGGACTGCAAGAACATCAGGGGTTGGCAGCACAGCCAGTAAGAATGAGGAGTGAATGAATGAAGGAAGGTGTGTTTTTATTTTTAAGAGGTGAAATGTCTGTGCCAGCTCTGTGTCCAAGATCCCCAGAAGTAGCCATACACACAAGATACACGTACAAAGTAACTTCAAACATAAAAACTGTTAAAGCCATCAAGTGTTCTTACTAACTTCAATATGAAGCACTGAAGTGCTTTTCTAAAGAGAGGTGTCTTCCAAACTACGAGCATAGTTTGAGTTTTCTTTTCAAAAATAGTATAGTTCTGTTAAATTAAAAACTCCCTCTGTCAAATATGTATTAACAAAAAAAAAAAAAAAGAAAAAAGATACAGGGAAAATCTATACAATAAATTCTGAGCAGATGTCTGGGTCTGTCTCAGAGAATTAAATGCACTGATTTTTTGTTTTTGGTTTTTTTTGTAGTATAACAGTCTTAGGAGATACTGCAGCAAAAATAATGCAATTTTCCATGTTGTTTTCCTACTCTTTCATTCTACAAAACCAATAATAAAAATACCTACTGCCAACAAATCCAGAAGGAGAAAAATGCCCTGTTTTTCAATAAAATAGTCCTCTCCAGTGTAACATCCAATGACACAGGACCTTAAACAGAAATAATTTCACTTATGTAGAAACACTTCTATGCTTCAGAACATTCTACAACCGTCTCATTTATTTTGTTGAATTGCATACCATTTGGTATGCAATGTGCTTCATACCTTCAGGGAGTAGAAAAATCATGTTTCACGTGCCTTTTCATTTACACCTATAACTAAATATACCCTGCTTGACTGCTCTTTCTTCTCCTGCAGATGGCACATCTTCCTTGAAGCAGCCTAAGAAATTTGGCAGGTTCACAATGAATTGGAGTATGTATTTAAACTGAAACGAACTCAGCAAACGAGCTTAAAATTTAACCAGATCATGTCCCTAATCTGGTTTATTGTAGGGCTGTGTGAATATTTCTGCCAGCAAAATCAAGGGGGTGAGTCAAGCAAGACATTTTTTTGGCAATGGTTTGCGTCTCCCAGATTAAAATAATCATATAGCCAGCATTCATGCTGGTTTTGCTTCCTTATTTCCTCAGCTATGATCATTAACAGAGAAACTAAAGAGATCTCCTGCATCAGTATTTTCTCCCAGCAAACATATTCGGTTTTCAAGTATTTACCAACCTCTGCCTTAGAACAAATGAACTTTTTATTTTCCTCCTATGTATTGGCAATCTTTCTGGCCCAATATAGCCAGTTTACAAACAATTCTTATGCTTACACAGTTTTTTGTTAATATTGGTCTGTTCTTGAGTACTGTTTACTTCTCTAAAGTTATTTACAGATTCTAGCCATATGCATCTCTTAGAAAGTCTTGAGTAGCTCTGCATGTCAGGAGGTCACTCAGTGCAGGGAGTGAGGCTGTCATACTGAATCTATATTTGGAACATACTGCATGTAAGATTTTCTATTTCATTTGCATCATTTTTAATTAGTCAAATTTTATTAAGAATTTTTGTACATTGTAAATAGAAGAAAGGCCTATATGTGCAGAGAAAGATCATAGCACTGCAGACCTAAAAAATACAAGAGTTTTTCCGAGTTACTGATGCAAAAATACTTCACTAACCACAAGCAGTCGAGTGCACTGAGGAGGAGACAATTGTGGCCTAATCCACTATATAACTTCTTTGGATCCATCTTAAAGAATGGGATAAGTATAGCAATTCCTTCACAGCTGAAGAGTTCCTGTTGAAATGTTAATTAAAGCAATGTTTCTTAAGCAATATTTACTAAATGTAAACATGTAAGAAAATACAATGGAAACTGAGAAATGTAAGTATTTATATTGTAATAAATTTGGTCCACAAAAGCAGGACATACTCCTTATACACAAGAAAAAGAGATTTTCAGTTTTTCCAAAGTGCTAATTCATTTCTTAACACACTTCCATATATCAGTTTCAAAATAATGTAAATTAACAATCAAGTATCTTCAACACTTGCTAGTGGATTTCTGAATGTTTTTGCATTTTAGCTGTGTCAAGAAACATGACTTGTTAACAACAGTTGACACCTGCTTTTAAATTAAAACAGAAAAAAAGTGTCCCTTAAATGAAAATATAACATGTTTTGGCAATGTCTGCACAGTATAAGGTAGAAAGATACATACCTTTCTGTGGAGATCATTATCACAGAGAACAGACAAAATAAATAAGGTATCAGCTTGGATTTCCAGTAGAAGAGTACTTTCCTTCTCTTCAGATTTGTTTGCTGCATACTTTAAGATGTCTGTAAATGGATATATTTTATATATATGAATGCCCCTATACACAATTCAAAATTCTATTACAGCTGTTGCTTTTTAAAAAAACTCAAATTTACATGAAAGGATTTTTAAAGTAAGTTCAGTTTTATCTCCTGTGTTTTTATAACAGCTTACAGAAGTGCAGCACTTTGATGCTGCAGTTTCATGGCCTTTACTCTTGGTGACAGAGTTAAGGACAGCAGTTTGCACTGATTTCTCCCTTGTTCAGACTCTGTGCTGCCCCTTGTATTGTGCCAGTGCAAGGAATTCAGGGACCTGATGTGAATTAAGGAACTCTTAGAAAAAGACAACAAACTTACTGGTTCACTCTATTGTGCAGCTTCACAAACGTTTGTACTGACAGTGGAAATGTGGGAAAGACATGAAATACCACCATTGCTGAGAAAATCTGCCTTGGAGCCACTATGTGAAAGAGGGCATTCATACACAAAGCTCCCCTAGAGTAAGAAAAGTTACTTGATTCTGATATGTAAGGTATAGTGTTAATTTTGCTTTCACTAAAAGCTGTAGGTTTCCACTGAGTTTTCACTGGAGTTCAACTGAGGCTATAAAATACTTCATTTCTAGGCTTTTTATTAGAACATACTCTTTGAATTCCAAAGGATCTTTCCTGTTTTGTTTCCTTCAGAGTACTGAAAACTTTCTGTTACTGTAAGAAAAGAACTTAAACCAGTTTGTTTTGGAACTTAAACCAAAATTTTACAGTAGGTATGTGTTACTGAACAGGAAATGAATGCTCTAAAATTGCAGGAGCAGTGGTTAAGCAGTTTTGTTCTGCTTTTTTTCTTCATGTTTTTCATACAAAGGCACCTTGTTATTAATTTTATTCTGCACTAAAGAGGAGTTGTGGAAAGCAACACTGTAATAGATTTAGGTGGAAAAATACTCGTGGGCTGGAGTTTCTGGGGGCTACCACTATGAAAACAAGATGTACCAAATGCAGCAACATAAAGCGAGAAGGGGCAGCTTTTGCTCTGAAATTAAACACCTAGACTTTTAGAACTGTCTGTTTTGCTTAATTCATTCAATGGGTGTTGAAACGTAAAAAAATTTAAAATAAAATCAGTTACATTTTGGATTAACTGGTAGAGGTTTTTTAGTTTTTCAGCAGTCAAAGGAATAACACACTAAAAACACAGCACACAAAAATACATGAACATTCTTAGTGTCAACAGAAATGTACTAATTAAACAACAGCAATACAAATTGTGCTTTACCCAGTAGCTGGCTAATTGCTCCCTGGTCACACAAATTAATGTTCACAGCATCATCATAAAGGGACACAACAAATCTCAGCACTCGGAGGCCATAGCGCATTTGTGCAAGTTTGTTGCCACAACCACCTGTTCCATGGAAACTGTTACCTTGACCAAAGAAAGGATCTGTGGAGCAACATCAATGAATAGTAGTTTTTGCAGACAGTGTATGTTCAGAATGATAATGTGCTCAGGAAAAATAAAACCAAAAAACACCCCAAAACACAACAACAACAAAAACCCCCAAATCCCCTTGAAGTTAGAAATTACTCTTGTTTAAAACCATCTAGTAATATGCCTTTCCGTGTATGACTATACTTTTTACATGCATAAGAAAGGTAAGATTTTGGTCAACATTTGAAATTATTATACATTTTTTAACCTTACTAGGTTCATGAGCAGTTTTCAAAACTCAAAATATGTTCTTTAGCATGACATTTAATAGCAACATTTTGATCTCCATTCAACCCAAATAAAAATCTCTTCCCAGGAAGACATACCAATTTTATTATGAAAAATATCTATCCTTAGAAATCTGGTCAACAAAACTGAGTGCCCTTAGTTATCTTTTTGCTTAGCCCACACTCTGATCTGATGCTCAGAAGCCAGCTTTAGTCCGCACCCTGTCTCTCTGAGTTAACGTGTCCTGTCTCATGGCAGGAATTACTGGTCTCACTTGGCCACAAGGGAAGTTCCTGGCTCATATAAAACACAGACAGTAGAGGTGTTTGGCTGCCCACACAGATGGAGGAATATCAGTATAGTGGTACACAGGGAAAGGGGCACCAGCTTATCCATCAGCAGAAAAAAAAAGGATGGCTGTTTGTTTTTTTGGAAACATTTCATTCCTAAGTGACTTATCGAAAAACAATCATTCTGACATCATGAGTTTTACATTTTCCTTTCCTGCCAAAGAAAGTAAGTTCAGCTGAACTGTTTTGAGGTTACCTGTGTGTGAAAGCCATGAGCACCCACTGACCTTGGCCTATACACCATTCTAGGAACACAAGGAGAAGAGTATTCGCTTGGCAGGACAAATATTTATCTACTAACACAGGAACCACCGAAGCTAAAACAGCAATTGCATGAAGCTGTAATTCTTCATATTGAGCAGCAGACCACTCATGAAATCCAGGCCTTTGATTTGGTTTTACATAATAAAGTAAAGCTGGCATCACATGATTTTCACTGAGGAGCTGCAGAGTCCAGAAAAAGAGAGAGAGTTTACAGGTTTCACATACAAATAAGAAAAATCTAAAGCATGAGTCAACTTTATCTGTCCTACACTAACAACATTTTTTTTTTATTGAGAAACTATGTCATGAACACTGCAAGTACAGGCAAATTCTCTTTATATTCTGTAGATTTCCCACAGACTGTGGTTTGTTAAATTTTATTATGTTCTTCTGGTATATTTCAATAATGCTCTGCAGTCACTTGTCAGCAATTTTCCTAGCACGGTCCAAGTTTGTAACTTTCTAAAACAGAAATTGTATGCTGCTTTCCAACAGCAGGACTTGGTCTGAAGCTATGCATGAATTCCTGATTTGGAGAACAGATAACTTCACTGTACTGGGCTATGCCAGATGGACAGATAAGTAATATTTTTGTGATTCCTTTGTCTTTTTTTGTTTGGTTTTTTTTTTACTTATTATTTCTGTTCTATTACAACTTACCTGTGCAGCAGATGGGTCTTTAGATAAGATTGCTATTACATTAAATAGTAACTTCTTCATCTCAAAGTCCTCATAAGAGTAGGTAAGTTTAAAACCTTTTACCAAGGGATTGGGAAGTCTAACTATGAAGGAAATTGTAGATAAGTTACAAAAAAATCATAATTAAAGGCAAAAATTGTGTAATTATGCAGTATGGAATCTCTTACCTTCAGTAAATGTTGCAAGTACTATTAACAGCTCTGCAAATCCACTTTCCTAACAGGCATTCAAAAAACATACATTAATTACATTAAATTGCAGTGACATTAGGACTTATGATTTAATTTTGGTTTGGCATTCTTCTTCAGAACACGGAATTTAATGTATCCTATGGCAGGATAAACAGAATTTTATCAAAGAAGAGGTCAACCATTTGGACATTATACAACAATAACTAACTGCAGTCCTAAGGGTACAATAAAACCCATGTTTCATTCAGTACAAGTCTGAACTTCTGTGGGGAAATGTATTCACTACTATAATCTAACACAAGAAACCCATATTCTCAGTGCTCTTAGAGCTGTGTTTTTAAAAATGCATTTGTTCATGTTTTACATCAGGGTCATCAGTACATACAATTTTGTGGCTTCAGTTATGCAGACCAATACACTTCAAGTTTAATGCATTTACAAGTAAACATATAAAAACTGCATGTATGGACAAGAAGAACTTGCCAATATCACACATGAAAAGCTCAGAAAATAAAATCTTGTAAATCATAGCTCCTAGAGAGCTAGGAGAAGGACAGTAATGTCTAATATAACTACGGATAAGACCAAAGCCAGGAAGCGTCTATGCAGGACATTAGAGGCAAGAGAGTTTTGTTTCTGAAGCAATTAACAAACACACAGTTTTATTCTAACACAGAGAAATAATTATCATTATGAATTTTACATATATTTTAGTTTGGTTGTGATGAGAAAACTGTTTTCCTTTTCAAAGGCTCAGATTCTTATGCTGATTTTTGAACTATGTAAAATACAAGACTGACTTTTCTGAAGTTGCTTGGATAGTATATTAAGAAAAAAGGAACATTCTGAAGCAAATTTCTCTAGTATAATCTATAAGGCAGGATTAAATGGTAATATTAACGTTTTTCCTACCGGATATTTATACCTTGTAAAATCTCGAGGCAGGCTGAGAGTAAAGAACCTAAATTGTTTTAATATTTTCTTTGCATAGAAACAATTTTTCTTCCTTTTAGTATAAGGAATTAAAAATACATATCCTGTTTACTTATCTTGTAGGAAAAAAATGCCCTGTTTCTACAGCCAGATAAACAATTTGAATGTTCTAGACATCAAATATGTTGCTGCTCTAGTACAACAGACATTTCATACTAGTTAGTGTTAAATGAAAAGCTTGAATGAAAAGTCTGTAAGATTCATTACAGACTACAACATCTGTTTAGTAATACAGCCAACTGGAAAACTTCTATTCAAGAAGAAAGTAATATATTCCTGAACAGCCAATAGATCCACAGGGATTTGACTGCTTAATTATTCAATATGTTTGTCACAACTTCATTTGAAGTTCTAAATCTTAACTGTAAAACAAGAGACTAAAGGAATATTAACATCTATAAAAAGTTAATTTCTCTGCAGGTTTCTCATAAAAATTCTGGGATATTACAAAAGAATGAGTCATCCACATTTCAGGAAAGTCATGGTAGTGCATTATGTGATGTAGTCTTTAGAAGAATTTATGTGCCTCTTATTAACTGGATCTAAGTAATTATTTTCTCAGAATCTTACTTAGAGCTCCTGAGCTGATTTTTGGACAACCCTTCTTGTTCCCAGTTATGAGGCACACATTGAATTTGGGTCATATGAATATAGTCTACATCTTCAAACAACAAATGAGATTTAGTGCGAAACTCATTATAGGAGAATGGCACGTTCAAGACTCCGTACAAGAAATCAAGAGTTAACATTAACTTTTGTACATAAATAACGTTAATGCGATTTTCTAAGTATTAAATAAGGTTGACACTAGTAGTCTGGGCTAATGACCTACAGATTTTAATTCTCTTTGAGGTAAAGACAATTGCAGAAAGAAAAAATGTTTTCTTGCTCAGCAAACCCAAGAAAGAAAAAAGCTCTGAAACACAGTAGGAAAAAATATTAGAACCCTAATGGGGAAGAATACTGAGCCTACGACAGCATAGGAGAAGAGATTAGTCTTTGGAATACAACTCTAAATACTTACAACCATGGGCACTGCAGGGTTTTCAGCTACTAATGTGGCAATCACCAAGAGGTCATTCCGTAGCTGATAATCGCAGCGCCGGAAGCCATGCATGAGAAGGTCTACAAATACTTCTTTCAAAGCACTTAAAAGAAAATGAAATGCATTTTACCTTTCCTTTGATATTCTAATGTTAGACAGCTCCATGTATATGAATCCTTATTCAGAATCATACTTTTCAAAGCCTTAGGGTTTAACTGCAAGTGAAATTACTTAAAACTTTATTATGAAATGGACTCTTTTGGGTACCACTTGACATCCAATTTATTCATATATGCAAGATGCATGTATTAAAAATTGCACCTTCCACTGTTTGTTTTGTAATTAATTATTGCAAAGACACAGTATTTACTCAACCGTGGAACTGGACATTGCTGAATGATGATTGAGAAGAAATATCTAATCTTAAATACTTAAAACAGTCTAACAGGAAGAACCTGTTATTTACTCCAGCAGAGGATCTAGAAATAAACCTTGTATATCATGGCATAGAAATTCCTTCTAATTTTATAACATAAGCATTTCAACATTGAAGGAATACTAGCCTGTTGAGCCTAACGTGGGAGCTTGAAAATGCTGCAATTAACTTTTTTATGGTATAAAGCAACAGACAGGGTTATTTCTCCTGCACTGTGCAGCAGAACACCTTGTTCTTGCCCTATAACAGCAACAACTGTGTTAATACTGAAAACTTAATGAGGACATAATAAGAGATCCATTTGCATTTCTCTCAGTCAATTTCAAACAAAATGGTACACCACAGAATACTTTAGATGTCTCCAAAATTACAACATTAATTCATAAAATACTCTATGGACTTACTGTACACATTCCAAGGTACTGAGCTGATTAACAACTTCTTCTTTTGAGGTGTTTTCTAGCAGGTTCCATAGGATATCTGAGGAACGGAACACCAGCTGTCCTGAGGGATCAGCACCATTTAGATACAAACAGAGCCTGCTGGCTGCTTGGGCCTTCACCATTAGTCCACAATTTCTTCCTGAAATTATGAAAATATGAGTAATTAATTCTCTGTAGGCCAGTAATTGTTTCAGGCATGTTCACAGAACAAATGATCTAGGATCAGTGGTAATGAGATTATTGAAAGAACAGTTTGTACTAACCAGAGATGGAAAGATGCTGGAGAGCTTTGAGTACCCACAATTTCTCAATAAGTTGATTTTCAACTAATGCTAGTGACAAAACAAGAGTTTCTGCTAATCCTCCTACTTCAGCCATCTGGATTTTATAGCTTGCACTTGTTGGCTGGTAACCTGCATATAAAATAGCTTTAGTTATAATGCAATAAATACTCAGAATTTTGGTTATTTCATAAAATGTTCATCCTTTCTCAGGAAAGAATTGAGAATCAAGTACCATATTTCAAGCAGTCAAGAAAAAAAATCCAATACACAAGACCTGCTTTTCTTGTATCTGAATAGTGCCTAAAACATATCCAACAGACTCACTCTCAAGCAGACTTAAATGCTACATAAATTAAATGTTTCTTAGGATTTAGACAATGAAAGCAAAAGCAGGGTTATAGAGGTGAAAAACTTTCTTCAGTCATGCAGGAAGTTGTTGGTGCACAACCTAGTTCTCTTCGGTAGCCTGTTCACTAGAGAATTATTGCATTCTATCATCATATTACTTAAAATAGGTGAATCCAAACTTTGATTTACAAGGTTGACTTTTTAATGTGTCTGTTTTTACTTTTGTCCATGCATATGCAAATCTGTATTTTATTACTGAATTATGGGGAAGGTGAAACATTGAGAAAATAAATTTATATTTATAGATGATAACTCATGAAATTAAATTTTATCTTAAGCAGCTTAAATATATATGTGTGTGTATATATATAAATATATGTATGTCTAATGTCATGAAGTACAAGCTTGATAAATACAGATAATGCACATGGTGAAATGAGATTTAACTAAGCATAAACTCTGATAGGCTCCAAGTTGATACTACTTTATAGATAAGAGAACTCTGCAGGGTCGAACTTTGGCAAGATTTACATATATTCTTAGAGATGAAATATTTGACTTTATAAAATCACACTGAAACACATTCTTCGTTTTAAGATAACATATCTTATTTTCCAAATCAGAAGAAGAATAACATTGCTCAATTACATTCACTTATCCTGATGGAATTATTTACAGATACAGAACTAAATGTACACAGAGCTACTTGCAGGATTTGAGTCTTGTTCGTAAGGTAAAAACAGATTTGGATGCTTTCATAATTCTAGAATTTTGAAAGGGCTGTAGTAGCTGCAGCTTCTTTAGGCCTCCTAAAATAAATGAAAACTTGTAAGAGGGCACAGGACTAGTATCACACTGCGTGAACGCAGCAGGGGAGCACATTGACATCAAGCATGCTCCTTGACCTGCACTTGTAAGCCAGACTGTGGCAATGTTCACCTGACGTTTGGCTGCCTATCAATCCAGTGCTGTCTCAGAGCACAGTGATGCTGTGCCCCTGAGGGAGGGGATCCGCGACTGACTTCACCTGACAACAGTCTCTGGCACCATCTAAGAGTCAAAGGAATTATGTAACAGTGGATTCTGACCATGCCTGAGTTCATGCATAGCCTCTTTCTGTAGAGACAAGTCACATGATTTATTCAAACCTATGCTCAAATGTGTCCATATAATACAAACTCAATCAAATTTAGAGAGGCTCAGATCTATCCCTCACAACACAAGTGAAACCAGAGCCGCTTCTCTCCAGGCTACATATAAGCAAGCAGAAAACTACATTTCTCTTCTTATAATTCTGATCCTAACTACTTTTTTTCCCCCTCCGCTACCCACATTTCAGAGATCTCATATCAGTTCACAGTTTCTGGATGCTATTTAATGCTAATTCTGTAAGTGTAAAAATTAATTCCTTGTACAATAATGAACTTCTTTCAGATTTAGAGTATGCACCTCTATAAAAACATGTTAATTGCACATTTGCCAATTATATATATGCTATATATTTAATATATGAGATACAGCAACCACAGTTAAAAAGAAAAATTCATCGATAGCTAATTAAAAGAGGCACTTCAAAGTAGCTGGGATCACTAAAAAGTAAAAATACTGTGCTTTACCTGAAAGTAGTTTTCGTGGTAGCTCCATATTATAAAAGCTAACAATACACTTACAGATTTGTATTTTAACTTGAGAGCTTGGCACTCTCATCAAGTAACCTGTCAGAAAGAGAAACAAATGTAATTTACAGACTTTTCAATTTTTTTAGAAAGTATTCTTAACACAGTATCTTCTTTTTACAGCACCTAGTATTACCTTTGGTCATATCCCCTACAAATCTGTAATCTAATGCAAAGTTCATAAAATATTCAAGAGACAGAGACTCCCACACCAGAGAAGACAAAGGGGTATTAGAGGAGTAGTGTAAGTTTAATCAAAAAGTTACCTTCTGTTTCATGGCTACAGAGACTTATAAGACGCTGGATTTTATTCCAGACGTTGTGGAATTCTGAGGAAAGCTACTACACCAAGCTGTTGTCAATCATTACCACGTCATCAAAAACTCTTCTTCTAAGCAGATATGATATGAAATAAAGGGAGCATAGAAAGAGATCTTTCTCACAAGAGAATTTCATCTAGAGCTAGCAGTGTGTAATATGAATAACATACACAATCTTTCGCATTTTAGTGTCTTTTTGACATGCAACTCTAAAGAGAACTGTCAGCAACTAGGCGGTCATTCTGCTTGGAATTTGTGAAAATAAAGACTTCTAAAAGTCTTTTTTAGACTTGGATTTGTGAAAATAAAGACTTCTAAGAGTCTTTTTTTACCCATTTCAAGGATATTTCTTTCATGTGTGACAGGCTGATTGGGCTACCTTTCTACCATTTATGTCTTACTATTAACTGAGCCATATTATCTATCACTCTTGCTCTATTCTGAATCCTTTTAACCTACAGTGCTTACAGGATTTTCTTTGAAAATCACAAACATGACATGAAAGAAGATGTAAAAGGATCACAAAAAGATATTTTGGCATTTAGAGGTCCAGTGACATTAAGACATGACTTTGACACCTTTTCCTCCACAGCACTCCTAAAAGAGATTTCTGAAAGACAGAAGCTCATGGCTCAGATGCAACAGGAAGCTGAAGCCAGAAACTATTGCTCTTAGTAAGGCATGGCATTAAACTGTCTTGTACATTGCCTTTGTAGGTGATAATTCTCAGGCTTTTGGGTTTTGAAGGTTTGAGCTGGAAGTCAGGAGTTACTGTTTCTCACTTGTGTCTTCCATTTGGTTTCAAAGCAGCAGGAAGGATATGTGTTCCTCACATCCCAGGTTTCAGTGTTTACAGTAATACCCCCATTCCTCAGATCAAAATGAAATGAAACAGGCTATATACAGGTTTAATTCTTCATCTGTACTGATAAAGTATTTTCATGTAGCTTTTGACACTGGCAAATAGATAATTCTGCTAGCCAATCTACAGGTTAGCTGTAGAGCAAAGTAAAAATTGTTTCTAATACTATAAAGCACAGAGGATTGAATGAATAATTTAAAGAAATTACTTACATTTACTAAGGAGTAACAATAAATTAAAATCCTACTAATAATACAGTTGATTTTATTGTAGCATAATAACAATTTTATTGTGGCATATCAGGTTACACTCACCCAGGTGTGCAATGGATTGTGAAACTTCAACGGAATAGTTTATTTCATCAGATGATTTCTTTTTTTGAAATGGTAACCTGAAAAATGAATTTTTAAAATATTACAGCTATGCTTTAATCAAGTCACCAGAAAAGTTCAGCAGCTCTTCTCTTCTTCCTTGATAGTTTTTGCAGAAAAGGACACTTTTTCCAGGATGAACGCATTCTTTGCAATGCTGATTCTACACTGAGAGCTTCACAATCTGCAATTACATGTTGGCAATTAGTGGTACATATTCATAAATAATACCTTCATAATTCAAATATGATGCAACAAGATGTGCTGAATAAACAAATGTAATTTAAATGTGGAAGACTAACTACAACCTAGACACTGCCAGGCTACTGCAGAGCTAGGCTATGTACAGACATGTGCAGAGGTGGAAAAAAAGGGATCATATCTCTGGGCAAGACCTCTTGAAATGGATAAAAGTAAAGCAAATAAACTGATTCCAAGTAGCCCAACAACAAATTTATTTTTAAGAACCGAATATTAATAAATCCTCAATAACATATTCAAAATATTCAGATATGACATAAACATGTAAGTGCTAAAAACTGTCTGACAGTAAACATTACAGTATTATGCTAAGGTCTCTGCAGCACATACTGTAGAAGCAGCTTTCCAGTAGGTTTACCTCTGTAAACACTGCCAGAGAAAAAAAAAAAGAAGAGAGAAAATAATGGAAGAAATGTTGGGGGAAGCAGGGGAGGGAGAAACAAGATATTAAAAAAAAAATAAGTGGGAAGAAGACAAGTAAATAGAAGCAGTTATGAAACAATGGAATATTTTACTGGAGAAATTAATGTATCTGAAAATGAATCTAAAAAAACCAAACCAGTCCCTGCCTCTGGTTAAAGGAGTCTCTGTCATACGAAGTAGTAGTGAATTGTGGTGTAATTTCCATAGTACAGAAATTAAAGCAAAACCCAAGGGTGCAATTTTCCAAAATATATTCATTGCAGAAACCACAATTAATGCTGAACTGCTCTAACAGATGAAAAGCCTCACAGCTGCATTTTATCGACTTTATACACTCATTCTCAGTTTTGTCACGCTTCTACCAAACACCAAAGAAAATTAAACTCCATGATGTACCTCCTCATTCCCCACTGCGTGGCAGCAAAGACAAGCAGTACAACTGAGGGTGATGAGGGAACTAAAAGATTCAGCTGAGAAGTTCTCTGTTTATTAAGCCTAACAGCTGAGAGGAAGCTATGTAAAACTGTATTTGAATAACTGTTTTACTATGCCGCTAATTTTCTATGTGGCAGTTTGTTTTTTTTTTCTTCCTTATTCTCCCTAAGTTTTTAAACTCACTTAAGAGCTTGTCTGAAACAGCAAAACACACCTCAGTACTACTTAGCTGCTGAATCTTTTGAGGCCAGCAGTCCCAGAATGACTTAGGCAATAAGACACCTTGGGGAACCTTGCTTCCAAGCAAGCTGGGGCCAAGTACAACACAGTTTTGAATTATGTAGCATCTAACTGCATAGATACTGAACTATTAAAATGGGCCCCTCCTTCAAGTCAACAGAAATTGGACACAAGTAAAAGACAGTTGATGAAAAGGAAGGATGATACAATGGATACTTTGCAGATACAGGTGCTTTGTAGATAGATACTGTATGGATATGTCAGTTGCCTTAGAAAAGGTATAAACATGTTAATAAGCAGTGTTTAAGTCCCTAAAAGAGGGGCTGAGGTACTTACCCAAATAATTGAATAAGTTCACATAAAGGCTCAGTGAAAGCTTCTTGTTCATTCATTTTTTCTGCACACAGGTTAAGAATTTTGGTAATTTGTGCTACATTCTTAAGGGGCTTTTCATGTAAAATTAAGGAAATAATATAGTTGTACCACTATGAATCAGAAGAAAAAGCTGAAAACTGTGCTCATCACACCTCAAAGACACAATCAAGAAAAAATAAGACCAATGCTTCCAAAGTTAGGTGTTTAAAAGAAGTATGTGAGTCAAAACTTAGGCTTTTTGAAGCAGCCTTACTTTTACATAAGTACAACTTTTGCAAATCTGACTTAGCTGTCTTCTTAGCTAAACTCACTGGAAGTTCAGCACTAAATTTCTAAAAATGAAGGATGAAAGTTTTACATCACAGTGTCAGATTTACCTATCTAAATTCTGAGACAGCCTTGTGATATTTAAATTGTTTTCTACTCTATTCCCAAGTGACTAACTGAAGTTTGAAAATCTGGACCCAAATACATATTGAGATTGAGGCACAAAATCAAAACTGAACAAATAACTGAGACTGAGAAGTTACTACCATTCCACTGACTCATAGAAACTGCCTTTAAGTACACAACTCAGCTGTAGTGTGATGCCTTAAATCACTGTGCAGTTATCTGAACTGTATGAAATTAATCACATTTTTCTGTATGCTGACACCCTTCCTAGTACGTCTCATTATTGGAACCTTTCACTTTGTAATGTAAACATGAAAAAAAGTTAGTCTGACTTCATTTTTCCTTAAAATGTCTCCTTACTGGAAGTCATTGCTTTTTTATCTGCTGTTTCTTAAGTAGTGGCAATTATAATGCTTTTCTATTCTGAATTGAAAGTACACCAGTTACATTTCGGCCGCTGTACAGGTGAGAACCCTCTTTTGAATTTTGTGACAAATGAATATAATATCCAAGAATCTTGCCAACCTAGCAGCCTTGGCTGTGTGCAGACAAGAAGGCTAGTGGTGAGGATGTATGTGGATCATCCCTATTCTCCACGTGGAAGCATAATACAGCATCAAATACTTGGCTGAAAAGTCAGAGTATTACCATACATAAAACACCATGACTTCAGAATTCTACAGTGGCAAAAAGGATACAAGTCCATTTTCAAAATGCTTGACTACCTTCTTGAGAGTTTTCAGCTGCTCTTTTTCCAAATCTTTCTTAAGTAAAAGAATGAAAAGCAGGTTTTAATTGCAGTTTGCCCTAGAACATTAAACGATTATGTTTATCCCCTTTTAAGTTTAAATGAAAGTGCAAACCAGATTAAAAAGTTTACAAGACACAATGAAATTCTGAAAGTGCTTTGCAGCAGGATTAACTCCACAATGAAGCCTCATTTCTAGGTATGAAGTCTGTTCTCTTGTAACTGAAGAGGCTTTTAAAAACTCCTGTTCAAACGTGTGGAGTCCTCTTAAATTCTTTGGGATTCTTTGCAATGCAACTAAGAAAGTCAAACCTATGTCACCCACAACATAAATGTGTAAGCATGTAGATCTAAGTGGCTTAGAGTGCTCTGCACCACTAGGAAACAGCCTTCAAAGCTGAAAACAACTGAAGTGAGGATATGTCAGGGTGTGTCAGCAATGTACAGCATTCATCTCAGCTCTCCTGAGCACCTGCAACTTGAGGCAGGCCAGGAAGCCGTTTCAGGAATCTACAAGCCCAGAATCCTATGGGCATTTTATCATATATCTTACGCTCTATACAGAAGCAGTAAACAATATCATCTGGCACTTTTTTCTTCAGACAGCAAGTTTATTCTATCAGTTCTGTATTAAAAAAGGGGGAGAGGGGAAAGATATAAATACTTCTCTGTGGGGAATTAATTTAAAATGTGCTAAGTTTAATCAAGTTCTTGTTTAAGAGTATAAATTATCCATATTTTGGATCAAAATTATTTGATAGCTTAGTGAATTTAATCTGCCAAATCATCTTGTGGAAACTAAAAATCATCTGGAAAAAGCCCATGAGATGCTGCTTCTCCTGTGTGCCTAGGTAGTTGTATTTATTCTTCAACATTGATCTTTGTGCATTTCTCCTTCATTTAGAATCACCTCCCTGGAGAACTGTTAGCAATTAACTTGGACAATTACATGAATTCATGACATACTTTCAATAAGGTTGTATGTATATCTGTTTCCCACTGTAGGTTTCAGTACTCTAAAATTAGCAAACAGGCTAGAATTCTTCACGTCTAGTTGTTGAATGCACATGCTTTTGTCTTTTTTAAGTGCCTGTGTGATCTCTTTCTCTACGTATTTTTAACATAAACCCAGAATTGGCACAATTTTTTTATAACAATTATCATCTCCAGAAGCATTCAAATACCAGAAGAAATACTCAGCTTTGTGCTCTGTAGCTCCAGTCACCTGTGCTGGAGTTTATTCAGGGTGGGTGCACTAAAGTAACTGTACATAATATTTGTCTAAGCCCCATTACTGCCTGTGTAACTGAGATAGCGAGGTACCAGGGTTACTTACTGAGTTATCAGGGTTACTTACTGAGTCCGAACTTTTGAGTAGTTTGATGACGTGATCCAGATCCACCGATCTCAACTGGGTATCCTGAAAAAGCAACGCTTTTAACTTTTTTTTTTTTCTTTTTTAAATTTCGAGATTTTGCTTTTAAGGTTTTTAAAATGTGAAATAGCCGCGTTAAACCAATGTGAATTTACCCGGGGACAGGTAAATCCAGGCTGTGTGCGGAGTACAAAGCGGGGCTTGTTCTCAGTCCGAGGA
>NW_008237226.1:2727495-2753013 GCF_000691975.1 Corvus brachyrhynchos | reverse complement strand
GCCCCTCCTGCCTCGTTCCGCTGCTAGGGCTCTGCTACGACCCCCGCGGCTGACCCCCTCCTCCACCCTGCCACAAAGTCACTTCGTGGGCTGTTATCTGTGAACGCGACCTCGGCGAGAAAAAGCATTTCCCCACCCCGTGCGGTGCAGAGGCTCGGCGGCTCCCACATGCTGTGGAGCTGGAAGGGAAGAGGCTGGTCAATCCCTAAGAAATAATCATGAAAAAACCCTCCAAGAAAGATCACCATGACAAGCCCCAGACAGGAAAGCACTCCCTTGAGTAGCATGGCAGCGGGGCAGGGGGCGAGAGGAACCTTTTCTCTGCATAGACCAATACAAAAAAGTAATAAAGGCAGGGACAGAAGGGTAAGGGGATGTAGATATGTTCTACTTGCAAACAGCGAGCAGCTGTTTGAGGCTTAGTTGACAGCTGAGATTCAAGGACAACACAGCGCTTGGTGGGCTTGCAGGTACTCTTCTGGACTGCTCACTTTAGCTGCCCTTCCTAGGATTTGGATACTGATGTCTATATAACTTAGGTCAAAGTAACAAAGTGCTTATATAGCTTGGGTTATCAGATATCTATGTAACCTTAATATCAATATAACCTAAATCATGACTTTTTATCAATATAACTCGAAGAATATCAATATAACCTGAAGCATAGCCTTCTATACTTATATAGCCTGAATCATAGCTTTTACTTATGTAGCCTGAATCATAACTTCTATACCTGTAACCTGATGCTTATATAATCTGAATCATAACTTTTGATACCCATATAATCTAATATTAATAACTTTTTATACAATGTAATGGCTAGTATATAGTTAACTAGTTGCTTATATGCAGAATAGAGAAAAAGAGAAAGAAAACCAAACCAAAACAAAACTTACCGGGTGTATAGTTTTAGAGATAGGTAAGCGTAATACTAATGAGAAATTGGCAAGCCAAAGCCAATTAGCCACAATACGAAGAATTTAGGCCGGTTAAGACCAGATGGACCAAAGTTATACCATTGTAACTGCGCATGCCCCGAAGACAAAGTTGAAAAGTTCAAGTGCGAAGAAGACTTTAGAAGCCTTCATCAAAGACCCCTGAAGACCCCCAAATTGGGGAAGTGCATGCGCAGTGGAAAGAATTATCTAATAACCATGAGATCATGCTATGTAAATTAGTTCCAGCACGTATGTGATGATGCTGTAAAGACACAGCAACATTAAGCAAAATTTACTGTATAAATATACTACAGCACTTGACAAAGGCAGCTGAGTTAAGAGGAAAAATCCCCCTCACCACCAGCGCTGCAATAAACAAGTACCTGCTCTACAGACACCGGTCTATGGGGATTTATTTCCAGCCTATCTTTCAGGCATCAATAAACTTTGGGCAAGTTGCACACACGTCACGTTGGATACGCACATATCCCAAATCTTTGAGTGCAGGCCCTGTTTCTGCCAACCTCAGTTTTCATTAACGAATAATTAACTACAGTGATTCCAAACAAATATTTGAATATGTGAATAAATTTATTAAATGCTAATATAGCTGTTTAAATCTCCAGACAGCTTTTATGTGAAGTGATTCATAACAATAAAGAAAGACACCTTTCTGGCTCCAACTATAACCAACACAGTTCTTATTTTCATTTTTTCCAGCTTGTATGCTACACCCCTCCCATTTCATACCTGCCTTCTGCAGAAATAAGGTGCATCTCACGTTTAGAACTCACATATGCTATAGAGTTCTCTTCATCAAAGGGTAAATACACAATATTGTGTATACTCACGAATATCCATGCACACTCTGCATTTAGTAGAAATTCATCCTGTATGCAACTCAAAAATGATGGGAAAAATATAGCCAAGCATAGTACGGGACTCTGAATTTAGGAAATGCAATGACTCCTTTGACATCCACGACATCCTGAGTTGCAATCATAGAACCCAGGTCATACAAAAGCAGGACCTGTAGCACATTACGTAGTTCCCTCACACCATGTGACAATGCAGTTGGAGCTGGTGTTTGACACTTCATCTGTCCATGTACACACACCTCTCCATTACTCTAACCACTTTACTGGCCCTTCCATGTTCTACTTAAATATTTGTTTCTGTGAACGTTCTGTTTTGTATCTGGGCTTACACTGGATGGAACAAGATTTTCTATTAAGCAACTGAGATTAATTGTGCTGACAATGCTTGTATGTCTGCAGGCAGTTAGCTGAACAAGCTGAATATTTTTTTTGCCTTGGTGCCCAGCTAGGAACTGAAGTTGTACGTACTCAGTTTTAAAGCTTATATAAAAAAAACCTGCTAACATTTATTTTCATTGTAGCTTAACTGGTTCTAAGTTTTGTTGCTCTGTATTTGAATAACAAATGTATAGAGAATATACCTAAACTGGGCAACTTACTCGGTAAATTATAAGCTTAGGTCACATGCCATTTATTGGCTCACTGTTCCAAAGATCATATCACAAGGTCCATTTGCTCACTGTGCACCTTCTTCAAAATGAAGCTTTTGAAATTTGGGATGAAACCTACGTTATGCAAGTTTGACTACAAGGATTCTGCTGCCCTTGGGAAGTGGCAAATGCCCATCCTCAAAAGCATGCATCAACTGTGAAAATATTTACTCAAAAGTTAATAAAGCTCAAACAGGCTTATATTGTATTTTAATCACATCTACCTCTTCTGTTGGTAATGAAAATATTCAAGACACCAAGGCCTTACTTATGAGAGTATTGATTTTTAAGTCTTACAAATGCTAAGAAATATGTTAGAAAAGTAGACTTGATGTAAAGAAGATTTCTGTTTTGACAGACGACAAATTATTTTGGTGTGAAGACAGTTCAGCAAACTCTATTCTTGAGGTAAAACTTATATTTTATAAAACTGCAGGATTCTATGTATAGGACACAGCTGTGTGTTAGAAAATCAAGATTACATATCGAGGTCTGCCAGTAATCTCCTGTTGACTTTGCTGACTGAATTATTTCCTCTACCACTTGGTATTTACTGTTTTACAAATTAGGTTGCAAGCTTTTAAAGGACTATTATTCAGTATATACCTTTCATATGCTGCAATGGGGGTCTTCAGGTCTAGTCAAGTGATGTCCTTTCCTTGGCTGTATTGAATCTGTAGGTCTTTAAAGTACAGAAATCAGAGTCTTCTTAAGAATCAGTCTGTTGACTCCTTGACTTCCTTTTCTCTTTTTTTTTTTTCTGTCCTGACAGACCTTCTGTGTTTGATATTCACAGAAAAAAAGGAAAAGACCTGTGAAGTGGCTGGCAGTAGACTCAACCGTAATCCCGTAAAGTCAACAGAGCTTCCAACATCTGGATTTACCTGCCTGTACTATTAAAATACAGTGTTGAGGTCATGGGGTGGTAAGGAATTGATGGGAACTTTCACACTGATCTTTATTATTGTAAGGAAACACAGCAAATCACAGGACACAGAACTTAACACTCTTGTACAGTACAAGGTAAGGCTGGACAAAGGTGTAAGTTTGGGGCCCCAGCTGCCGGCATAATATCAACATTCAGTAGAACAAGCACTGAGATATAGATATATGGGGAGATGAAAAAAAATAAAAGCCATGAAAAGACAGACTTTGAAGTCCAAAATGTTACTGTTAGGTTAGGCATGGCACAAACAGATATTAAATGTTCTGAATTTTAAAAATACCTATATTCAATTTGGGAGTCTGGGAAGGCCATGTAACCTAATGTGAAAGCAATGCAGATGCTGTCAGCTCCACTGACCCATGCATCTTTACTTCTCTGCACTCAGCACAGTTTATGCTGCCAATCAACAGTTAAGCAGGATTATACCTCTCATGTATTGTTTTCCTCTTTCCTTTCATGCTGGTGTAAGCCTCCTAGGAAAAAAGTTACGTATTTCCAAATGAAGGACTGCAAAGTGCTTCACCTTTTTGTTTCATTTAAAGAGTAATGCTTTTTCATACATACAACCAGACACTTGGCAAACTTACTGGTGCCTGGCCAAACTTTTTGTTGAATGAAAAGTGGGCTGAATATATGCTGATAGTACTGTAGTGTTTGTTCACTCTTGTGTTCTGAAAGCATGGAGAATATCTTAGAGCAGGATAAGGGATATAGCTATCCAGTGTATCTGTGTGAAAAATCTGTTATCCAGACATTGAAAGAGAAATAAATTCCCCTTAGAATGTTTTTATGAACTCACATTCAAGTTTTATCTCTCACAGAAAATGCTGATCAAAGCACCCACATATTGTAAAGAAACACAAGCTAAAATTTATTTGGCATAAGCACAGAAGAAAAAGCAAAATACCTTACATTGATTTTTATTGATTTTTGTGTAAAACACAGTCTATGGAAAAATAGATAAAGAGCATTACTAATAATTTATAATAGCCCTGTTCAGAGAGACAGCACGAACAGTCTGACAAACACAACTACAAAGAGAATATTACACATGGGAGACATATTATGCTCACTGTAAGACACTGCCAACAAGGCATGAGAAACAATATATAATGACAGAGATCATTGTTCAAGTCAGTTAAATGTGTCACTTATTTTAAAGGCTGTAATCTAATTAATTCAAGCAGTATCATACAGTGATACAATATCAGTACTGCAACATTACTCATTATATTGACAGAAAATACTACAGGATGAATAGCCAAGAAATCAAAACCTTGTGTATTAGGAGATGCACTGTCTGCAAGGATCTATGCATATGCATCCATTACCACTGCATATATGAAAATATTATACTGAAAAACTCAATCTATCTAATTGTATGCACCTGATATATCTAACTTTTAGAGGAAAGCTGTTTCCTAGCTATATTCATACCTGTGAAATTTATAGCTGCTTGAGAACTCATTGCTTTATATTAATGAATGATTTCCTTTAATGCTAGTTGGGCAGCTAATAACATACAGACACAAACACAGAGACACACTATTTTATGGGCAATTAATGCCAAATAAAAATATGAATGTACTTTCTCATGTTGGCACATCATATAATTCACAACGTTGGAACAAAAAATTAAATATGGCACCAATTCACAGTAACCATTACCACAAGCTAAAGACCTTGCAAAACAATTACAAAATAATTAATCTCTGAATAACTCAAAAAATCTAAATAATTCAAGAACATGTGCACTTAATTAACTTGTACATAGTTTCCACAGTTAATAGAATTGTAAGATAAAATTAAAGACACACAGAACCTGTAATAGAACTCTATTTTAGACAATGTTAAGAAAGAATACCTTACTATCCATAGAAAACAAATAACCTGTTGCTAAATACATAGAGGTCTCCATTTCATAGTACGTGTACAATTCTGTATCACATATTAAGCACTTTTTTTAAAACTGTACAGTAATTAAGATAAATTAAGCTTATTTCATTACTTATTTTCATTAGGAAGTTAGGCAATTTATATAAAGCTACACAAAAATATTTTTATAGCAGGCTATTCCTCAAAATATGTATTTATTCTCCTAAGCAACTAAGATGTCTAAATTAATTTAGTTGTTTATATTCAGGCAATCAAAACTAAACAATTAGCCGCAGGTATTTTTCCAACAAGAAGTCCTATGGTGAGTTCTATAGAAATCAATGTGTTTGGTCACATGAATAAAGATCCCTTGTGGGACTAAATATGTGCTGGATATAAAGCTTGCTAAATGCATGACTGCTGTTTTACCTTCAGGCTTAATAGTGTCTTGTTAGAGTGAATTGGTCCTTAAAGAACACTACAAAATATTAAATCACAAGTCAACATGCTATTCCAGTTAGAAGTAAATACATGGCCTAACAGGAAACCATATGTCATTTTTGTAGCACGAATATTTCACAAAATACCTTCATATACTTGATCTAAAAATATTATCTATTTATTAATACTTCAATATTTAAACCTTTCAAGTAACGTATAAAATTAAAACACATTTTTAATTTTCTACACACAGTTTGAAAAAAGGAATGACTCATCATTATTCTCTCCAGACACCTTTGGCAGTTTAAAATTTAGCAGTTTAATCATTCTTGAAGAAATTTAATGATGAAGTAACTTTTTGCATAGGAACGAGGGCCAATACATTTCTGTATATACTGTCAGTGGATGCATTACAGTACAGTATCTATGGACTTTGACAGTAATTTTCAATTAGTACAGTATCATAGTTCTGCAACATTATCCCTATTGCATAAAAACAAATAACTGTAGGGAACATGAATGTTAATTACATATTCTACAGAAGTGTAAAATTACTGTAAAATAATAGCAGAATATTTAATTTTGAAATGTAGTCAGATTGTCAATGGTAATACTTTCTACCTATATCTGTTCAGAGGTATGAAATTCTGCTCTCAGTTATACCAGCCCATTCTAGTGATTTTTTAATTAGGTTTCATGCACAGGACTGGGGTAGAACATAGCGTGATATTTATACCATTAAAATTCTCCAAGGCTTTGTATGTTCTAAGATTTTTTGAATTAATTTTATTTAAAGGAATGAAGCACAATGCTTCAACCTTGTGTGGTTTCACTCTGCAATAATGAAATAAGAAACAGTCCAGGACATTAAATTCTGCAAGCCTCTTAAGAAATATACACCTTTTGGTACTGGAATGGAATTACAAAGTTAAGTTAGAAGTTGTAATTGTTACTTGTTCTTCATTTTTATGTGAAAATCTCATTTGTATTAGTTTAGGCTCCTGTCTGTCTCCAGCAATGACAGGATTTTCATTTAAATGTCTAGAAAGTTTGGTAAAACAGTATTGTACTTGTGTATGACCACAAGTATCACTGAAATAGCTGCATATTGGAGGAGGAGCAATTAAGTAAGAACCTTGAAACAAACTTATTTGGCTTTGGAAATAAGAAAGAATGCAAACATTTTTTATTTATTTGATAGATTTATTGAACTTTTTTTTTTTTCTGTAAAAAATGGGAAAGTTTCAAATTTCTAAAATTTTTGATAAATTTTTGGAGAAAGTAGCTGTTAAATGCAGTAGTCCACAGGCAGCACCTGTCTCAGATAACTCCAAAATTACTGATTTCCAAGAGGCTGAGAAGTTATGTTAGGAAAAATCACTGGACACCTGCTTTCTTTTTGGAAGCATCTGTCACTTGTCAGCTACCAATTATAGCTGTTATTATCATTTACTTTTCCAAAAATGGTGAAATAAAATGAATTCTTTTCCTTCCAATTGATTCCATCCCCAAAGCTTAAAAAGGAGGATAAATCTGAGCTTTCCAACTATGTGAAATTGAAAATTTGTGAACTAAAAAATAAGTATCAAATATCTGTTGACAGGCATAACATAGCTGTTTTTTTCAAAAAATGTTTTCAAACCTCCATTTTCAAAAAGAATCCATTGACCTCTCATTCAAAACAAAACATGTCTAGAGACATATAAAAATGCTTAAATTCTGAAAAACCATCATGCAAGTATTTAATTTTTCATCTCTACATTTGAACATGCTTAAAATGAAAGAAAGTTCAACTGTGTCTCAATTTGTAACAAACCCAGAATATACACAGGCTTGATGTGTAAGTTTAGGGAATTTGAATACTAGAATAAAAATAAAATGGTTGTAAATATTTTGAATTTGAAATTATATTAAGAATAACTAACATGAATTCTTTAGGCTTAGGTTGGTATAACTAGGGGCAGAGTTTGATTCTAGAATCTTGTTTTTCTGTGAAGCTGTTGGTCTTATTACAACCAGAGATAATGAGATTTACATGACCAGTGATGTTTAACGATAAATTCAAACTTAATTCTGTGTATTTCTGATGTATGATATTACCACAAATTCTTCCAAAGTAATAAATAATAAAAGAAGGTTCAGCTAAGAAAATCAGAGATTTTAAACAGTGCAAATATAGATAAGAAAAATATACTTTCATACAAGCAAAGAAAATTAGGACCAAATACACCCTCTGACTCACTGAAATAAAAGTTTTGCTAATTAAGCAGTAGTAGCCTGAAGGTATGAGTTGAGTTTGGCTATTTTGATAGAGAAGAGTAATTACTACTGGAAGAGCTAATAAATAGTTGGAACATTATTTAGAATCAAACAGGAAATGCAAATGTCAAGGTTTAGAGTTTTTTAAGTATAAGAATAATAATTTGGTTTCTCAAAACTTCAGGCATAGCCCAGAGACACTTGTAAAAGTTAGACCTTTATATAAAAATAGAAGATTGGATCTGCACAAAAAGATACTAAGAATTTAAGACACATTCTGGGAAATTCATATATAACAACTGAAACTCCAGTGTAGACACATACGGAACATGAGTATTGTGATGCTTCCAACATATTGGAAGTTTCACAGTGAAAATGGATTTTTATTGTTGCTGAATTCTCAGCTTTTTGTTTTAAAATGTTTCCTCATATTTCAAAAGCATTAAAAAAAATCAAAAACTAGTGTGCAGCACACGTATCTTTTTATAAATGTATAGCACTGTTTTGAATCTTCATCATATGATTTATGGAAATAAAGAGACGCCAAAGGTCTAAAATCCTACATAATACTTCGGAAAAAAAAAAAAGGTGGTATTAGTACAATACTCTTTGCTTACAAGATGTACAATCACACCATAAGTGAAACGGGGTTTGCATATTCAAATCATGGAATGGTGTAAAACCACACACAGATAAATGTACTGTACATGTGCAATACACTTGACCAAGTGCAAGGTGCTGCATCTGGGTCAGGGCAACTCCCAGTATCAACACAGACTGGGGGATGAAGGAATGTGGAGCAGCCCTGCCCGGAAGGACCTGGGGTTGCTGGTGGATGAGGCTGGACACGACCCAGCCATGTGCACTCACAGCCCAGAGACCCAAATGTGTCCTGGGCTGCACCAAAAGCAGTGTGGGCAGCAGGGAAGGGGAGGGGATTCTGCCCCTCTGCTCTGTTCTGGTGAGAGAGACCCCACCTGGAGCATTGCATCCAGCTCTGGGGTTCCAGCACAGGAAGGACATGGACCTGTTGGAGCAAGTCCAGAGCAGGGCCACCAAGATGATCAGAGGGCTGGAGAACCTCTCCTGTGAGGAAAGGTGGAGAATTGGGTTTGTGCAGCCTGGAAGAGATGGCTTAGGGGTGACCTAATTGCAGCTTTCCAGTACCTGAAGGAAGCCTACAAGAGAGCTGGAGAAGGTAATGGCATGTAGTGACAGGACAAGGGGGAATGGCTATAAACTGAATGAGAGTAGGTTTAGATTGGGCATTAGGAGGAAATTCTTTACTGTGAGGGTGCTGAGGCCCTGGAACAGGTCGCCCAGAGAAGTTGTGGATGCCACATCCCTGGAAGTGTTCAAGGGCAGGTTGGATGGGGCTTTGAGCAACTTGGTCTAGTGAAAGTTGTCAAGGCCCATGACAGGGGGGTTGGAACTTACTAATCTTTAAAGTCACTTCCAACTCAAACCGTTTTGTGATTCTGTGAGCATTACAAATTAATTTGTTTCAAACCCTGGTGATTTCCGAAATAATTTACTTAATATTCTTAACTCATTAACCCAGAAATGTGGTTGTAATAGAAGAAATACTGCCCAGAAAATGTGGTATTAATAAACAGCACTCTGACACATATGCTCTAAGTCAAAAAAATATCTGAAAAGCCTGGTTCTAATAAATAGTATTGTGATATAACTGTGCAAAGGAACATTAAAATTTTATTTCATAATCAACTGCCCTCTGTAATCCAAAACAAAAATATTTTTGTAGTTAGCAGAAGTAGCAGTCTTCTAGTTATAAACTTCTCATCGTTTGGTTAAGAGCTTGTACTATATGCAAAGCAAGAGACTTTACAAAGATTCCTACTTAACTAAACTTCTAAAAATGCAAGTTTATGACAAAAAAACCCAAGCCCAACATGTACAACAGTGTTAACAAATATCATCACATTACAGTTATCCTTTCTGGGGAGAGGTGTGGAACAGACCCACTTACTTCTTCTATAACATGGCTTTTCTCCCATCCTCTTCGAATTCTCCTCAGTTTCCTACTTACACATGGCAAAAGTAATATGATCTTACCTAGAATTACAATGGAAGGCAGAACAAGGGCAAGAACAAAATTTGGTGGTGTATAAAATCTGTAATACTCTTCTTCAAAAGCTCTCTTCCATCCGTAAATCAGGACATGGAAAGTACTTATAAGCAGAGCAATGTATCCAAGTGTAGACTTTGAAAAAAGAGAAAACAGGAAAAAAAAGAGATATAACAGCACTTGGTCCTTCACCTGACAACTCTAATAATGCAGTATTTTACCATTTCTATTAGACATCAAGTTAAAATCTCTTAGCTATTCACTACAATAAATTAGAAAGATATGGTTGTGGTGGCCAATGAACCTACGTTACAAGGGACAGAGAGTTCTCAGTAAAACAAATCTCTAGTACCACAGGGACCTCATTAGGTTAGGGTGACCAGAAAGGCTTCTCCCAGGATGCATTGTTCTGTTATGGTAATCTACTCCAGTTTGGCTTCCCCGGCTGGCTGTCAGCCTCTATCCCTCGTCACTCCCCCAGAGCTCCCCATTGGTCCCCATTCCCTAGTCCCGCCTTTTCCCCGCCCCCCGATAAAACCCCTGAGCTGGGACTTGTTCTTGTTTTTGCCCCTGAATCTTCGGCAGTGTATAAGCAGTAAGTGCTCCTGCTGGATCATGCAAAGGCCCTTCCCATCTCTTTGCGACCGACTTTATACTGAAGCTAGCCGTGCGTTTGTGTGTGCGTGCATGCATGTGACCCCACAGAGCTGGACAGAGACAGTAATACATGGTTTTAAGTTCACATTCTGAAATTTACAGACTGAACTAAGCACTGATTTACAGAGTATCTCTGCTAACATCTACAGGCCTTAGTGAAAGCTGCAATAATGTCCGCCCAAATTCTAAGTAAGAGAAGCCAACCTCAGGATATGTATACTAAGAAGGAACAATTCCCATGTACTTACTGGAACAACATCCATTGTGATTGGAAATTAAGCTTCCTAATTCTTAACTATGAGGATAGATCACTTCCAAGATTCCTTATTATGGAACAATGCAATTCCGTTGTAAGAGATTTGGGCCTCAACTTGCATATTTTTAACACTCTGAGATGCGCAGCTTACTTCTTCCTCACAAAGGCCTACATCCACTTGTCTGATGTTAGCATAAATCATCCCCTACCTTCTCCATCAGTTGTTGCTGATTGGTTAATGGGAATATCTGAACTGCAGGGCTTGGGCATAACAGCACAAAGCAGTGGTGCAGTTTACCATAAACAGGCAGTGCTGGATAAGAGGTGAAAGAGAAGGTTCCCACAGCAGCCTGCAGATGACAGACCTTGCAGCACATGAACTTAGAGCTTGCCACAGAAGGTGGTGATAATAGGGGTCATTCACCAGTTCTGTGAATCTGTCTTTTTAAGGACCCTGTAATTGTAATGCTTTGCAGACTTGACAATGTATCAACCTTAACTTTCCCAAAAGAAAAGAAGTCTACTATGCTTTGACTTCTGGTGGTGATCAAATGAAGAAAAACTCTGGCCAAAACTGATGTAATGACTACCTTGGCTGGGAAACATTTGTAGAAAATCACTGAAACAGAGAATGAGCATTAAGAAAGGTATCTGGCTACCAAGGTATGGTTTAATTCCAGTAGACAGACAAGCAAAGAAAAATGCAGCCTAAGGGTCTATAGTAGGTAGTGAAAGAATTAATTCCTTCTACTTCAAGATTAAGTAGTTTCTAGGGGAAAAAGAATGTCTGAGCTAATACTACTTGCAAAGATTCACAGGTATAATGGTATAAAAGGAAAATATGTGTGGTAATTTCTTGGGATTGGTACTCTGTTTTTTGACTTGCCAATATTTTATGTATCTTTTTTTGCCAATGTTTTCAGGGGCATTTTGTTAAGCTTTAGATATGTTGCATACTTCTTCTTAAAAAACCAATTTGCTCCCAAAATATCCCACAGTAAACAGAACACTTAGACAAACCCTTGAGGATATGAAAATGGCATATGTGGTATCTGAACGGAACTTCTGGTAAGAAATTTGGACAGCAAACAATACTATCAAACCTAATGTTTTAATATGTTATTGCATATTTTTGTTGGTATGACTGTCCTGAATTCATTGTTATATCACTGCCAGCAGGGAGAAGGGCACAAGTGAATCATATCCCTTATTTCCTCATCAGGATTACTGATGGGAAATGTAACAATTCTTGAAAAAAGAAACAGAAGTGCAATATTATACAGTCATTTCCAAATTATTTTAGTGCTTATTTTAATTCAATTTGCAATCTATAGTTTTAAGACATCTATATATATATCTTTGTAGCTAATGGTCAAAATGGAAACTAAGAAGTACATCAGTACCTTTTAAACTAACAACACAAGGACAAGAAAAACATATGATGTGCTTTTATTAAGTTCTTTTTTTTCACCCTGTGAAGAGTTGTCATTGTTGGTAGGGCATGTGCTAGTGTGTACTGGACAATTTCAACCACACATCTAAAAAACTAACAAAGACATTCCCACAGGAGCTTCTGTCAGCTACTAATGCTATCTGCTTCAACTGGGCCCTTAATTACCATTACCAGGCACCAGATGATAATTCCTTTAAGAGCAGAGGACATCTGAAAGGAGCAAGAAGCAATACTATTTCTTCACTGCTAAATTCACATTGAACACTGCAGTGAGCAGCAATATCAGTTGTAATTCTTGGGAACCCTCTGCCTGGGCTTTAGAATGGCTGCTGGGAAAAGTGGAAGAATATCTTCAGTTGCTTTGCTTCCTTATCTTCCATAATTCTGTGTTTCCTGAAAGCTGAGTAATAGATTAGCACATTTCCTATGGACTCCCAATCTTTTAGCTTTTCTCTAAGTCCTCCCTGTTCTGTTTCTTT
Source organism: Corvus brachyrhynchos (assembly GCF_000691975.1). Classification (NCBI taxonomy): domain Eukaryota; kingdom Metazoa; phylum Chordata; class Aves; order Passeriformes; family Corvidae; genus Corvus; species Corvus brachyrhynchos. Next base: position 2,740,092 of record NW_008237226.1, on the reverse strand, counting down.
TCCTTCCTGATCAAAGTCAGCTTTTAGCCAATATGGGAGATTCCCAGCCAAGGCTACTGATAAACTGGACAAACTGGCATTGTTTGGGAAAGGAACCAACAAAAGTTAGAGGTGCAGGAAAGAAGAAAGATAAAAACCCCTAAAATGTTCCCAGCAAGATATATGTATTTAGAGACAAAAATGTGCTGTGGGGAAATCTGCTTCAGGAATTTCTACATTCACAATGGTCGAGTTGTTTCAAGCAATTTATAAATACAAAAGATATTTTCAAAATTCTATGTTTATGCAAGATATACTTCAGATTCTCCCAGTAACAGGATATTGCTAAACTTATAAACTGTCTGTAGTAACTTCTGACTGGAATCTTACCTATAAACTTGCTAAATACTCAGGCCTCAGTCTTCTTTACTCTGGGGAGAAAGTGTCCTATTTTTGTGGGAGAACCAAGGCAGGGCAGCCTTTCTCAAAGTGTATGCACGAGAAATATTTTAGTAACACTGCCTCCAAAAAACTTTAGGATTGTGCTAGGAGAGAAAAGGAGTATCTACAAAAATGTCAGCTTCCTACTATTCAAATGGCAGATTTGTGTTGTTTTTTGCTAAAAACCATGAAGCTCAGCTTTCAAAACCAGTCTGCTCTGTCCATTGCCACTTTAAATGATGGGTTTTGGACTTGAAGTCTTAGACTGGAAAACAAAAGCAGCCATCATGTTTACATTATATATTTACAGTTTAACTTTCCTCACAAGACTAAAGGACCCAGTGCAGCATAGCTTGTATTTTATTTCCTTGTATTTTATGTGACCACTCAAGGACTGGTTTCAATAAATGACTTTTTTTCTGTTTGCAGTGTGTTGGTTTAGGCTGTTTATTCTGCCTGCTCTGACAAAATACGCGTTCTTTTGTATTTCTTGCCCATGTCTTCCTTTGCTCCTTATCCAAATATATTTAGATGAGAAAAAGAAGAGTACTGAAGTGGCATTTAAGAAAACTGATGCATTAGTTTATCAGCCCCAGCTTTCTCCCCTGCTGCTTTTCTCAGTAAACTTCAACTCTGGGTCACATTAAGGTGCCTGCAAAGTTTCACACTAAGTTTCCATCATCTAGGATCTCCTACTGAGAAAACTCTTAATCACTGTCTCATTCTGTGGCTCCTCTATCTGGATATTATGAGTGTTTCTCTCCAAATCATAAATCATGATGAAGTAATCAGACCTTTATTTTGTACAGTTGTCAGCTCTGTACTGTAGCAATTCCTGTTTTCTGCTGGTCTTTTAGCTCCTTCTAGGACTGACACAGTAATTTCCTTCTGCACTATTAAACCTTCTCATATCTCACTTTGCTCATTCATACTATGAGCGAAGGAGTGGCGCCTGCACTGCCTGTCCTCTCAAAGTCCTTTTCCCTTGATGAAGCAGGCTGGAATTTTTGGGGCTGCTGACACCTGCGTTTGAAACCAGGCTAGGTAAGATGGAGGCATCTCCAAAATAATTTGGGATATCAAAGACAGCAATGATTTCTGTGCAAAAATACTGAGAACTGTGTTTCTTTAGAATATTAGGAAGACCGTGTTGGAAGTCTGTTTGAACTGCTGAAGGTTGGGGAGATGCCGCTTAGGGCTTGTACTACCGGAACAAGGCTAGTCTATACTGCAATTGTTAATAAACTCAGATTTTCTTAGTATGTTCTAGTGGTAAAACTCTTTAGGAGAGGCCAGACCCTTATTTTGATGAAACTGCATTTACTAAGATGGTCTGAGTGTGCTGACTGACTGATTCTTCATCTGTCAAATGTGAAACAATTTCAGCAACTGGTACGGCAAATCATCTGAGATTCAGGACTAAAGTAGAGACATACTGCTTTTCCCAGATGAAAAGAAAAGCAGCAATAGGATGATGGATTAGTAGTTCTATTGTTTGTTCCCCTGACTTAGAGAAGATTGAGAAATTTAAGTTCAATTTTCCTTCATTGCACTACACTTCAGAAGAAGAAAAATATAAAAGAGAGTAAGTATTACAATGTTTTTTCTGCTCTACTTGCATACTGGGTACAGTGAAACATGCAGAAATACAGACTCCTTTTACTTTAGTAAGCAATCACTGGAAGTCTGTTTTCTGATTGAGGAAAACAGGAAGACTTTTTTTGACAAGTAACTAAATGAAGAATAACTTACATCCTGAGAGTTAATGACAAAGTAACTATTCATTAACATTAAGAAATTTTTAGTAGTTCAATACTTTCATGATTAAGAATTGCAAATGACCATAGTTCATTACCAATACCAGTTATCTTCTGCACATAATGCAGTATGAACTGTAACATGCATCCAGAGCAAAAAACTTATTCCCAAATTCCTCAAAATACTGACACATGGGTCATTAAAATTCATAATTATTTAAATTTGGAACTATTTTGACTTAATTTACAGTGGAAATAACTGCAGTAAATATGCAGTTGTATTGGCATTATCACTGCAATTATTGTATGGGTTTTGACTCAGTCACACAAGCCTGAAATTTGAAAACATGAGTAAGGAAAAATAAGACACAAATGCCATGTTTGTGGCTGGAAGTTATTACTGGATAAAGGCACCATGTCACTCCCAAGTGAATACATATTTTTCCCTTTTGCACTAATGGTTTATATCACCCAACAGCAGTACTATTGTCACCACACTGAGAATTCCAGATGGCAGAGATGTTGTAACAATACACTTGAGTATTTAGTCCCTCTGAAGGCTCAAAGCCGTGACTGTGAATAAACAGTTCTGTCAGGGTAACTGCACTTTGAAAAACTTTTCAGCAAACTTTTTGTAGGTCTACCTGCAGTTTTCCAGTAACGGAAATCATAAGGGAAGGGAAGACATTACAGACAGACCTCAGACAACTACAGCCATTGAAGTGTTCCCCACCACTCTTCTTTAAAACGTCCGTAAATCATGAAGTGCAACCCAAGCCCTGAACTTCAAAGTCAGTGTCCACGTTCTGAAGTGAACAGGACTCAGGATTAGGCAATATTATTACAATGGGTAAGCTGAAAAAAAATGTTAATCAGAAAAGACTGAGCTAAGAATACAGTACTAAGGCCACAGCCAGAAAACAAAACATGACAAAACCCAAAACTGCGCACACTTAGGAATTTTCACCAGACTGAATCCTAGTAAAATTTCTTATACCTGACTGCTACCTAAAACTACTGGCAATTATGTGTAGGAGCCAGCACTGAGATGTTTATTAAAGCCCATATTTCTCAGTATTTTATGCTGGTTAGATTTGCCTGTTGTAGATATTTATTTGAGGAAGGAAGGCAGCAGATGGTGTGCCATGGCCTTGAAAAGCCTCTGATTTTAATAAGCAAAGCTTCATCTTTTACTAGTGGGTATTTTCAGCTAATGGGAATAATGCAGTTGAGAGCTGTATTAAGTCCCACACAATGGAGGGGAAGTAAAAATCAGTGGCATCATGGCTGTCAGAGGGTTGTGGAATGAAAATCCTGCAGAGCAAATGAGGTCTTCAATTTTACTCGTTATGTGCATCTACCTACAAGTATCTCAACAGTATCATTGCATTTAGCAAGTTTGTCCAAATTTACCTAATTTGACATTAGCAAGAAATTCTAAAAACAGAAAAGGAATAGATTAATGATCATTTGGTCTTAGTTATGCTGGTTATTTAAGATCAAGAAGTGTAAAAAGTCCTGTTCTAACACTCATGAAATGCTTAATGTGCCTTCATGGTAGTTTATTTGCTAAGTAATTGTTGTTTTTATTAAATCACCAGAGATAGAGGAAAAAAAGGGTTCTTGTCACATTGCAATGAGCTTTTGTTTGTGATCGTGATCATGATTAAGAAATTCTTGTTAACACCAAAACCCCCTTATTAAAAAAGTAACATACCTGAATAAAACTGAACTCCCTCCAGTTTAAGGCACTGTTTACTGAAGGGATGGAAGTTACTGCCAGCAAAGAAAGCAATCCAAGACTCATTATTCCAAAGGAGATATACATTTCAATTCGCCACACTTCTTCCTCATTCCAAGAATTTTCAACATTTGCATGAACCTGATGAAAGAACAGAAAGGAAGAACTTTATTCTAAAGAATATTAGAAATACCAACAGGTTTTTTTCTCACTTAAAGTTCACTCTCAGAGGACAACTATAAAATGGGGTCAAATATTTCAGAGGTTTCCTCATGTCTTGGAGAAAAACAACTACTTCCTTACTGCTGGTACTGGCTCTTGCTAGATTAAAAATATGTTAAACATGGAAATTTAGATGAGATGCTAAAAGAAAATGTAACATTATATACCATTAACAACAATACTGTTATAAAATCAGATAATTCTGCACATTCTTACACACTGTAGAAAAGGAGCTGTGTTCTTCAGACTCTGCGAACTTAAATTCTGCAATATAAATTGGATGAACCTGCAATTTCTTTTTAGTTTGTTACATTTAGAAATAGTTCAGCATCATTTTCTGACTTTCCTCCAGCTCTCTGTGCTGAGTCCAAGCTTGTTTCTCTCTTTCACTATTGACATCAGATTTTTCCAAGATGGTTCTTGCTGGGGAGCTTTACCAGAAAAATGAAACAATTCAGGACCTTGACAACTAAGAAGCTTAGATATTCAATTCTTTTTTCCACTTCGAGGTTAACTATTGCAATATGACATGTCTTGAGAAAGGTTCACTAGAAATATTAGCAAGTGATAGTTTTACAGTATCATTAAAACCAAGATAATTTCTTAGTAAAATTACCAGTGAATCCTTTAGTATTACTAATTTAAGTGTGAATTAGTTTCTTGTGCCTATTATAGTTTTGCCCTTCCTGTCTTTCTCTTAAGTTCAGTTTTTCATGCTAGCTCTTTCAGAGTTTGTGACACTCCCTAATTTGTTCCATTTGATTTTATTTCCTTATTTGTTTCTTCTTTTGTTCTATCACATCTCTCTTTTCCACAGATTTTATGTGCTGAATCGCAATGATGTTTTTCTGGCAATGCTGCTTTTCTGCCACTTTAAAGGTTACAATAAGCTGTCTCACTGACAGTCAGAAGCATCAGACCCTCTTCTAGAAGATGACAGATTTGTGGGAGAATGTTTCAGGGTTATGCAAGATCAATTGTTCCCAGGAACTATGAGTCAATTTATATTGCCTGCAATAGATGATGTTCACAGAATTTTAAAAGAATAAAGTATTTTTAGCACTGGTCCAAAATAATGTTACAAAGTATCAGCATTTTCTTTTTTTTTTTAAGATAGAAGTATCTGTAAGCATGATTACAGTATCTACCCTTATACTTTTCATATTTGTAAATGTACTTACAATATACATACTTCCCCCTAGCGTTAAGTATATATGGAAAGGAACATACCTCAGAATTTTCCTGCTGTTGCTCTTATCCTGTCTATCCTACATTCTCCTAATGTATATTGGTATAAGGAATTTCCTATAAGTAGGACATGTCCCTGATACCCCCTACCACACCAAGTTGACTTCAGATTGACACACAAGGTGAGCAAAATGCACAGACTTTTAGTCTCCTTATTTGGCACCACCTATGCATAAGATAACCCATAACATTCTGTGCCAAAAGCAGTAGAACAGATTAAGAAAACCCATCTGTTGTATTCAGGAGCCATAAGCACACAGCCAAGGCATTTCTGGTTTATTGAACTAAAGATTGTCTCACCTGTTGATATGCCATGTTGAGGAACAAGTAGCGCTCTGATCTCCTCATGGGCAAGCAGAGGCTGTACACCACATGCACAGCTGCAAAGAAAAAACTGAGCAGTCCAAGCTGCTTTCGACACTGGAGCCAATTGTCCAGCCAAGGAGGAAATCGCCGATACTTAGTCCCATAGTAAAGCTGATAAGCAGCTGCAATAAGTCCTGATAAATACACTAGAGAAAGCAAAGTGATAGCAACAATTGGAAGAGTCTTGTTCACAATCTCAATGGGAATCTTGTAAAAGTCACTCTGCTGATTTCTCATGTATGGATGGATGACATCTCTGACAAAGGAATAGATGAAGAAAAATGTTGCCAGGCTAATGGCAATCACTACAGGCCCCTTCCACAGGGTGAACAGTCGCAGAGGCAGGTTTTCAATCTCCCTTGAAGATGACAATGCCCCCAAATCAATAGGAATGAAACTGAGCTGACGGGCAAGCTCAATAACTTGATGGCGAGCCTGAACATTGTTACTGCATATATAGACCTGTTGGGAAAGTCAAGGGAATTGTCTGTAGTCAGAGAAGGAGACTCAAAGGTAAAAAAAACCCAACAAAACCCACCAAAAACCTTAAGGGCCTCCAAATCAAAACACAACTGCTAACACAGTACACTTTATCCCAGCTTATATCACCCAGATGACAATAAAATCACATAAAAATCTAGCCAAAGTGCAAATATGCACACTGATTTAGCAACAGAGTAAACAAAATAAAATTGGCTTTTTCTTGGATTTAATAATGGGGGATGTCTTGGTAATCTGTACACTGAAACCTGTCATACTGAAATGTCTACAGGACTGGATTACCTTGAAGCAACAGCTAAAAGCATTTCAGAAAATTCCAAATCTCTCAAAAATACACGAATCTTGAATGATGACCCTTAAACAACTATAGCATACACAGAATGAGAAGCAGCAAACTGTGTAATCTCTCCATGGGTAACAATTTTAGCTTAATTTCACAACCCAGATTTCCACAGAGTTCAGATTTGAGTATTTAATAGAAAAGACAAAAACTAGCAGGTGGATAAGAACTTGTTCTAAAGGCCAGTTTATTATTCACACACAGTGAAAGAAGTGTACTGCTACAAAGTACTTCAAGGTTCCTTTAAAATTTACAGTGGGCTATAGTTTGCTCAGGACTGTTTGCTGATCATCTGCATTGAAGCAATATGATCTGTTTTGACTGAACTGAATTATTTATAGTGTTGTGCTATTCTGAAAAGGGATAAAAGAAGTATGGTGAGGTTATTTTTTAAATTATGCTAATTCCATATTAATTTCATTCCATTTAAATCTACCTGAAGTGCCAGAAAACTCAATTTAGTCTCCAGCAGTCATGCTACAACAGTTATGTATTTCTCAGATTTCATAAAGCTGTGAAGGACTGGATGCTTGCACAGGCTTAAATCCTTTATATCACTTCAGCAAAACACGAAACACATTTAGGTGCCTTTTCTATATGCAGGATGGATTTGCAGAACATACTGTGGAGGAATTTGAACATGATGTTCCCAAGCAGCCCTGGATCAAATGAATGATCACTTAGAAACATATGAGCCTCCTTCTGTTCCCTCATATTCATGGTTTTGGGGCATTCTAACAGCTAGGTAAGTTCTTTCAATCACTTTGCTGCTACATTGAGTGCAAGCATTTTTACAACAGCTGATTCCTGAGCTCTGGGATCAGGACCTCAGGTTTCTGTGCATCTTTCAGTAGCTTACCCCAATGCTATAACTAAAATACACTGGAAAAGACTGTCTCTATCCTTGCATTAATCATAAGGATACACATGAACATATTTCCGACGGAAAACATTAAGACCCAACTCTTCTCCTCTGTCTGTAGTCATCAAAAGGTCAATTGTCTACTCTAAGCTAGAATCCACATTTCCTCTGCAATCTTTAAAGACAAACGGGCAACACAGGGAAAAAACTGGACCACTTATTTTATTTGTCTTACAGTAGGATGAACTAAACTCTGAAGGTTTTATTGGCTACTATAACATAAGCTAAAGGCCCAATATTTTGGACATGTTAAGTCAGGCAGGGTAAATCTCATGAATTCTGGCTGTTACATTCAGTTCCTGTCATTTTCATCTTACAAATAAGTTAAATACAAACAAAAACATTTACCTGTCTGCTGGCATCCTTTGGTCCTAACTGCAGTGACCATGCTGAAATGACGTTGAATCCTTTGACAATTAGGGAATCGGGAAAAAGTGATGCCAAATACTCTGCATTGGAGTCTGGATATTGGTCTACTCTTGTATTATTGCTGACATCAATCAGAATTTTACCAGCAAGTAAATGTTTGAGGTCCCACAAAGAGGTGTAATGTTCTCTGTGTATGGCTACAAAAATGATGTTTGTTTTAGCTACTGCATCTTCATGGTGAGTGACATCAACCACATGGGGAAAGAAGTCAGCAGCATGTTTAGGATTTCTACTTCCTATGACCACGTGGTACCCACATCGGATAAGTCTAATTGTCAATGACTTAGCAAAGTCTCCACTTCCAATGATGCCTATTGTGACCTTATTGGCATCCTTGATGCCATTGGCAACATTTGGTAGAAAAGTTTCATTGAGGTTCTTGGGACTCCCCATCATAGAGATTGATTCCATACTTCCAAGACACCAAACCTACAAAGATTTCTTTGGGGAAAAAAAAAAAAAAGAGAGGAAAGAGAAGAGAAGAAAAGAAAAAAGAGAAAACAACAGAAGGAAAAATCAGCATCATACAATTTTATGAGACCTCAAAATCCATTAACATCTCTGAAAGCAAAATCTTTGGTTCTAAGTTTCATATTATATTTTCTCCTTAAACAAGGATGTGCTAATCAACTTTGTCTTGCAATGTGTCACTAATAGAAGGAGAAACAAGAAACAAAATACTTCAAGTACTTCAATTATACAGTTACTTAATTAAATAACAGTTTTTTCATCTTCTCCTATTTCCTATCTTCCACTGCCCTGGAATACTGGACCACAAGATAACTTTGTACTCCTGAAGCCTATGGTCAATAGAATAATGAGAAGAAATATGTTAAGAAAATTGGAAAATAGTAGAATGTAGAGAGCACTGGCCTGTGATCAGCATGAGGACAGTGAGTACATGGAAGCTGAATTCCATTAAAAGTTTATGCAGGTTATTATTGTGATATCCTCTCCTGGCCATGAAGGAAGAGATGCAAAAGTCTCAAACCTACAAATCGTCATGGCTACCACCATGACAAACATCCTCACCTGCCAGCCTGGAAAACGGGCTGCCCATGTGGCTCCAATGGCAAAAACAACAAGGGAAATTACAAGACCTTGTCATGAGATCACTAATGACATTTCTAGGTCAGACTTGTAGGCCTGGCCATGGATGTATAAGGATTAACTGTGGATGCAAGGGTAAAGGATTCAAGACCATGAGTCACAAATATGCTTAACAGAATTTTCTATCCAGGGAAGTAAGATAAATCCTGGAGACAAATGCATGGGACAGCCTTCCATAAAAAGCTAATGGCAGGAAGTGACAGATTTCATGCAATAATAAAAGGAAAGATAGTTTTAGGGCTCAAATTGAGTGTAGTAAGGGATGTTTTGAAGAAGAGCAGAAGCTAAGGCTCGCAGAAAAATAAAAGAAATACTGCTATATCCTTGGTCACAGAACTGCAATAAAGCTGTAACAAAGACATTAAAGAACAACAGAACAACCCTCAGGAGGCAAGTCTTCACATGAAACCACAGTTATGGCATAATTAGATCTGCACTGTTGTGGGGGGTTGACCCTGGCTGGAGGCCAGGCGTCCAAAAAGGTGCTGCTCTATCACTCCCCTCCTCATGGGCTGAGGAGAGAAAATACCACTAAAAGCTCATGAGATGAGATAAGGACAGGGAGAGATCACTCACCAGTTACCACCACAGGCAAACCAGACTCTACTTGGGGAAATTAACTGACTTTATTACCATCAAAATCAGAGGAGGATAATGAGGAGTAAAACAAATCCTAAAAACAACTTTCCCTTCACCCCCTTAACTTTATTCCCGATTCTCTACCTCCTCCACCTCTGCAGTGCAGGGAGACAAGGAGTGGAGGTTATGGTCAGTTCATCACATGCTGTTTCTGCTGCTGCTTTCTCCTCAGGGAGAGAAGCCCTTCCCCTGCTCCAGCATGAGGCTCCTCCCACAGGAGAGTCCTATACACACTTCTCCAGTGTGAGTCCTTCCCACAGGCTACAGTTCTTCACAAACTGCACCCTTCCACAGAGTGCACCCCTTCAGGATAGGCTGCTGCAGTGTGGGTCCCCATGGGGTCACAAGTCCTACCAGGAAACCTGCTCCAGTGTGGACTCCTCTTTCCACAGGTCCATGCCAGGAGCCTGCTCCAGTGTGGGCTTCCCATCCACCTACACTAGTGTGGGGATCCTCCATAGACTGCAGGTGGATCTCTGCTCTACCATGAACCTCATGGGCTGCAGGGCAACAGCTGCCTCACCATGGCCCACACCAAAGGCCGCAGGGGAATGTCTAACCCAGTGCTTTGGGTACTTCCTCCTCCTTCTTCTTCACTGGCCTTGGTGTCTACACAAGTTATTTCTCTCACATATTCTCGTCCTCTCTTCTGCAGCTGCAATTACTTTTTTATTCCTTCTTACCTATGTTACCCAAGAGGTGCTACCATCATTGCTGATGGGGTTGGCCCTGGCCAGCCATGGGTCCACCCCAGACCCAGCTGGCATTGGCCTCACTAGACACAGGGTCTTGCAGCTTCTCACAGAAACCACCCCTACAGCACCCCTCCCCATCCTGCTACCAAAGTCTTGCCAGGCAAACCCCATACAATTGTAGAACAGGAATAAATTCTGAAAATTAAGAAAACAATGAGGAAAGGCAGGCTAAGAAGGAGCAAAAAGAAACCACAAGGTTGCTGTCTTGGGAGCAGTCAACAACAGACCACACAGAACCTTTTCCTGAGCCACCATCCAAGAGCTGATATGATGGTAAATAATCACCTGTGGGGGACATTACCCACCCACTGGCTATAAATACAGCATGTGTGGTGAAAACCCCCCCACAAATAAAAGTAGCTTTGTGTTACAGAAATTAGAGGAAGCTACTAGAAGAATGGGCACTTTTCATTTCAGCTTTGACTAGAAGTTACAAACTCACTGAAACTGGACTCAGAAGTTAAAGACAGAAAGCAGTATGTGAAAGCAACCACAAAGTCAGTACTCGAAGAAAAGATTCAAACAGTGAATCCTTCTGGCAGAGGCAGAGCACGAAGATTTTTATGCATACACTGAAAAAAGCATTGACTTTTTCCTTACTATGTGACCTGGAACATATTTAACACATGACCAAACTACCAGTATTTCCTGTATCAGGAGGGGTTCACACCCAGGAACATAATGAGAATAGCTGTATTTTCATCAGATAAGAGATATATCTGGATATGACAGAACATGTAGGCTTTCACCATGTGATTACAGGGGCCCATTTCAGTTCATGCCATGTAACCAGAAGGTGCTGCAAAACTTTGAGATTGAAAGGGAACCACCATAAGGAAATGGGCTACCAGTACCATTTAACCATGCTGCAGCCCACTTTCAGTTTTAGTCCAAAGGATCCTTGGGAGAGTGGGCACACAGGACTTGTAACATGATGAGTTGCTCTGGTGAGCTGAATTTGGCCTGCTGGCCAAAGTTTCTCACTGCCTGTTCTAAGGAAAATACAGTGTGAGTAACAGAATCAAACTGACAGACTTCATAAAAAACCCTGAGGGAATAGGCTGACATGACTTTTAGACAAGTAATCTAAGAGATGTACAAGAGCAGAGAGCTAGCAGTTACTGAAAGGGACTACATTAAATGTACAATAACAATTCAGAGGCAGAGCGTGTAAGACTGTTTGTAACTTGCAACAGAGAGCTTTCCTGACCTGAAAAATCACACAAGAATTTAAAAAAAAAAGTTTGTGTGCATGGCTAAGGAGCAGTATAAAAAGATAAAGAGACAGTGCTATCATGCATGGATAAGATCAGAACAAGGATACTAAGAAGTGAGTTTGTAACTAGTGAAGAAGATAAATGGCAACAAGTAAAAGTTCCATAAATACAAGAAAAAGACAGAAGACAGAAGGCAAGGTTTATAACTTCAGAGGAAAAGGAACAAGTTATAAGTCATACAAAGTAGGACAAATTGTTAAATGTCTTCTTTATTTCAGCCCTCAGCAGAAAAGTTAACCGTGAATAGGTATTCAAAGAATTCCTTTTACGGGGAGACAGACGGCGAGGTCAAAGTGGAAAAAGGTACGTTAAGAGTAAAGGATAAAGATAAGATAAAGATTTTCAAGTCAGCAGCCACTTATCAAATCAGCCCTCGATGCTTAAAATGTTGAACAAAATGACATTTTCAGAACCACGGAGATGACAACACAGGCAGACTAGCACATATGGCTAAAAGAAGGGAGGAGGACGACTAAGGAAAACAAAGACTTGTTAGCTTAACTTCAGCCCCTGGACAGATTTTTCATCAAGTTATTGTGCAATCAATCAGTAAATAAATGGGAAGATAAGAAGCAGCTGAGGTGGGTTGTTCAGGAACAGATTTCAACAAAACCAACCTTCTTTTACAAACTACCTGATTTCAGAGTTACAAAGTAACAAAAGTGACACAGATTTGACATATGCTCTTAAATTACCTAAGAGAACATCACAGAGCTATGTCAACCAGATGGTGACACACGTGAAAAACTGCTCCTGGAAAAAACCTACTGGAGGAGAAAACCGAACCAACGCAAGCCGGGCCACTGGATTTATGACCCCCCGCTCGGGCGGGCACTTACGGGGCGCGGGCTGAGGCGCGGGGCTGGCGGG
>NW_008237226.1:2711680-2727102 GCF_000691975.1 Corvus brachyrhynchos | reverse complement strand
CTCCCGCCGCTGCGACCCGCCCCCTGCGGCCGCTCCGCCACCGCCGTCACCGCGGCCGGAGGCCGTGGGAGCCTTGGTGGGTGACGAGTTGACCATGAGCCAGTGTGTCCTTGCGGTCAGGAAGGCCAGTGGTATCTTGGAGTGCATTGGGAAGAGTGTGGCCAGTAGGTGATCTTCCTCCTCTGTTCGGCCCTGGTGAGGCCACATCTAGATTGCTGAGTCTGTTCTGGGCTCATCAGTGTAAGAAGAACTACTGGAGAGGGTCCGGGGAGGCAACAAAGATGATGAGGGATCTGGAGGATCTCTCTTATGAGGAGAGACTGTGGAACTAGGCCCGTTTAGTCTGAAGAAGACAAGACTGAGAGGGATCTCATCAATGCATATAAATATATCAAAGGTGGATGTCAAGAGGGTGGTGCCAGGCTCTTTTCAGTGGTGCCCAGCAACAGGACAAGGAGCAATTGGCTTAAACTAAAACACAAGAAGTTCCACCTCAACATGAGGGAAAACTACTTTACATTGAGGGTGGCAGAGTGCTGGAACTCGCCACCCAGGGAGGTTGTGGAGTCTCCCTCTGGGGACATACAAAACCCACCTGGATGCTTTCCTGTGTAACCTGCTCCAGGTTACCCTGCCTGGGCAGGGGTTGGTTAGATAATTTCCAGAGATCCCTTCTAACCTTAACGATTCTGTGTTTTCTGTGACAGCATGGGGGGTTAGTGTGGGGAAAGAGAGGGGTGTGGATGGCCCTGCAGTGCCCTCAGCCTTGGCCACGGTGGTCCAGACCCAGCCCCTCTGGCCTTCACAACATTCCCAGCACAGGCAGAGCTGGATCTGGGGTGCTGCTGACACAGGAGCAGCTGTGAGCAACTGGCTGGTCCCCAGAAGAGCTCATGGCCTGGAGGGCAAAATACACCTCCCAAGCCCTGCCCTGCCTCAGCTGCCCTGGCCCAGGCCATTCTTCAGAAGGAACCCGCCACCAGCCACCTTTCCTTATCCTCTCCTGGCAGAAGGGTGCTGCTGCAAACAGTGCCAGCTGTAGGGCTGTGGGTGAGGAATTGTACCATCGTATGTCACAGAATGGCAGGGTTGGAAGGGACCCTTAAAGGTCACAGAGTCCAACATGATTTGTTGCAATGAGCATGAGCATCTTCCACTAGATCTGGTTGTTCAGAGCTCTGTCCAGCCTGACTGAATGTTTTCAATGATGAAGCATCCACCACCTCTCTGGGCAACCTATTCCTGCATTTCACCACTCTTCTCATGAAAGATTAATTCTGAGGGAGTGTTGGGTGTCCCTGCAGCCCAGAACAGCTTCCCAGGTGTGGGTAGTGGGGAGGTCACTCCCCATGTTTGCTGTGTTCCCAGTATACTCTGCACAGATGGAAGTTGTGCTCTAATTTCAGTGTTAGATGAAATGAGAAACACATGGTTCAGCCACATAAAAGCAAAGCTGAGCCCCAAGATTTGAATTTCATGTTGTTTGATATGGAAATTTCCAGCTGAAGATAAATGGAGCTTTTCCCTGAAAAAAAGCGTAGTTTCTGATTTTAGTATCTTCTGACTTTCTTAGTAAATTCTACCTTTCAATAAGCTATGCTATATCTATTACAAGGTATAACCCTCAATCCTTTGTTTTTAATGCATTTCAAACTGACCAACCCACATGAAAATGTGCCTCTCGTGTTGCAGCAAAAACTGATGAATGCACAGGTAGTTGAAAAGAAGCCATATAATGACACTGAAATACTGAAGGTAAGTTTTCATCCTTTGTCTGTGCATGCTGACTTGTTTCTATAGTGCATTAACCAAGGACTTCAGCAAAATGAACCATGCAATTAATTCAAACATTTGTTTCCATATATAATCATGGTAACTATGCTGTAGAATTTGAAAATATGACTGGGACACTTTTCTGTTGTAGTTCAGAAGCCATTCATTCCCCTCCCTGATTATTAAATAAGTAATATTCTTGATGTTGGAAACATGTATTTTTAAACTGTTTTTTTAATGTGGTAAACAGGTGCATGGAAATTGTATTGCTTGATTTTCCAAACTGCATTTTTTGCTCTCAGACACTGAGGACTGAGTTGATACTCCACAGAATAAAACAAAATGGTGAATCCATTGACAGACTACTCAGAACTGATTTGGTGCTTTCCATGATGAGAACTAGCATTTCTGCTCTTCATTTTCTTGTTCTAATATTCTCCTTTGCTATTGATTCAAAAGTCATTAGCCCAGGCTTGTTTTTTGGTAGCCAGTCCAGCTACAATTGTATGAACTCAAAAATTTTAGTCCAACTAACTAATGTGTCAAAAGAAAAAAGCAGAATGGCTTTCCTGCTTTATTTTTGGCTGATTCTCTTTATGTGCTACTTTATGTGACTCCTGTTACCAGAAAAGTATTTACATGAAAATGGGCATTTGAGTCATGTTCCTCAAAATGATAATGTATCACACAAAATCCGAGCAGTTACAGTCTTATAATTCTTAATTTATTTGAATTAAAGCCTTAATAAGAAGGCTATAAATTGGAATGTTTGTCATTGCTTTCCTGCGGGAATTTTTTTACATTATTATTGCAGCATGAAGTCCTGAACAGAAGACTCCGACCTTTAGGACATGATGTGTTTTATCTGTGTTGATTTTTTTAGGAGGGAGCTTTGTTCTTACACAGGTACATGATTAACGATCTATGACTTGTTACCCGTTTCTTGAGCAGCTGTTTGGCCTGTGAGTGCTGTCTAGCTGCGTTTTCATGGGAAAGTGTCACAGGTTCTGTCCTCCAGCCTGCACTATGTCGGGTGTGCCAGCTCTGACCCTGGTCCTTCATTCCTAACCCACAACCCCCTGGGTATCATTCAGTGTAATTTCTCACCTACATTGTTCATTTCTTCTCCAGTTGTTTCTCCTCTTGCTATGTGCAAACCTACCTGACTTTAGCCTTTGGCACAGGGGTAAAGGAGGGAACTTTTGAGACATGGTCATTTACCAGGCTATTGAACAGATACACTAACTTGGTATCTAGTACATTTAAAAATTAAAATCAAGGCAGTTTGATGGATTTAACTTGTTCTCATTATTTCCTTCTACATTTTTGAGGTTTTGTAGTTTGAAAATTCTTGTTTGAAATTGGGACTAAAACAACCACAGCCTCCCTTCCATTGCTGTGTAACTGATGTGTTCAAACAGGAAAAGCATAGCGGGCCCTGTTTTGCATGGAGATTAGCATGAGAGCAAGGGTATATAAATACCTTTTATATATTTAAGCTCTCAGCAAAATTGGACCATGTCTCTTTAGTGAGAGGATGAAATTGGATAGTTACAGTTTTCTCAAATTATTTACAAAGATCTATGGTCAGCATAGTTGTCAGATACCCTGTTAAATGACTACCTTAAACAATCTGTTAAAATAGCAGATTATTTTCTCTTTGCAGGTGTTTTTCTTTTTTAGCAAAGTCCAGGGCAGCATTATTATCCCTTCCTTTAAGGGATATAACATAACAAAGGATTTTCCAAATGGCAAATGGAACAGATATTCTGGTTCTTCCTCTTGGCAATGGGAAAGCAAAGCCCTGGGGATTTCCTTGTGGCAAGAGAGTGAAAACAAACACATAAAATTTTGCTTCCTATCAGGGCAACAAACCCAAATACAATAATAAGCATACTACGCTCAACACAGCTAATTTTATAACCTAGCAGAAAAATACAGTGTTTCCCAGCCAGGAACATTTAGACCAACTAATTTTTTCTTATGGCAGCCTGCAATGACTCTAAAAATAAAACTTATACCTCTTACCCATTCTTTGTAAGGATGAAATGGATCTGAGAGATATGTCATTGTTTACTTGAAAAAAGGTGGTTTTATTTGTTGAAATAAATATACTATTAAAAATACCACCACCTTAGAACTAATTAAACAAAGTACAAAAATGAATGGTAAACACCTCAGTTAAAGTCTCTTCTCTTCCTTCACTAATTGGATTTCATCAATTTGTGATGTCCCCTTTTCACTAACTGTTCAGGTATCACTACTTCTCTCAGACCTTGTAGGGTCTGAATTTCAGTAGTCAAAAGCAAGGATAGAAGCACAAACTGAAAAAATGAAAACCATTTAGCTATTCGTTTGAGAAAGAGAGGAAAAGAGTGGAGAGAAAAGAAAAAAGTAGTAAAGGAAAGGAAAAAAGAGAAAGAATGAAGGAAAGAGAAGAAATGCCTTTATAGAGCATGTTTAATAAGGTATAGTTGAGAAATACTGGCAAGTCATGTGAAACAAGACAAGGTATCTCTTTCTTCCCAAGAGAAATTACAAATTAAGGGTGATTCACCCAAAGTAGAGGATTATTCTACCCCCTCTTCTCCCTCCGCCAAAAAAAAAAATCCAGGCTTGCACTTCTATTTCTAAGGCAATCCAAGTAGAAAACCAGTGAGGATTGTTTCTGATTTTATGATCTATCAGATTAATTTTATTCACCAGAGAGAAGTGAAAGGAAGGAAACCTTTCCTAGATTTTTCTGACTATGATTTTCCATAGCTGTTGTGATGACCAGTTGAGGGGTTTCAGGACCTTTGTTCTTGGTTTCATGTGGAGAACAAAGTCATGTGTGGCCTTTCCACTTCTTGAAACAACATTTTCTTTGTGGTGTAAGTAACAGAAGGTCAGAATTTTTTTTCTTGATTTGTGGCTGCTCATCTTAAAAGGTATCTACAAAGTGAGACAGTAGGTTCTAAAAGTGTGATCTTTCCCCAAAGTCAGGGGAAAACCAGATTATGTTTATAATGCAAACAATTGCATCCAGACCAAAGTTTTCAATCAGTTGACTTCTTAACCAAGAACAAACATACCTCCTTCCTAGTGAAGTATAGATATTGCAAAACTGAAAAGCTTATTCAAAAGACAAAAATACTTGCCTGAATACTAAAGTAGCTGAGGGAAGCATATGCTGGATTGTGGCTTGGCCACCATTTGACAGTCTAAGACTACTGTGTTTTACTTTTTTAGCTCCTTGATTTCAAATTTCTTTCACAAAGTCGCAGATCACAGGCTTTTCTTTAGAGCAGGAGAAGTGAAAATCAAGATCATGGATGTTTCAGGTTGGAAGGGATCACAGTGGGGCATCTGGTCCAACCTCCCTACTCATGCAGGTTTATCCTAGAGCACATGGCACAGGATTGTCCAGATGGTTCTTGAGTATCTCCAGTGAGAGACACTCCACACCCTCTGTGGACAATCTGTTCCAGTGCACGGTCACCTGTACAGTAAAGAAGTTCTTCCTCATATTTAGGTGCAATTTCCGGTGCATCAGTTTCTGACCATTGCTTCTTGTCCTATTGCTTGGAACCACTGAGAAGAGCCTGGTCCATCCTCTGGGCACCCTCCCTTCAGATACTTATAGACACTGGCGAGGTCCCCTCTCAGCTGTCTCTTTTCAAGGCTGAACAGGCTCAGCTCCTCAGCCTTTCCCTTGTAAGAAGGATGCTCCTGTCCCCCAGTCATCTTCCTAGCCCTCTGCTGGACTCACCCCAGGAGCTCCATTTTTCTGTTGTACTTATGAGCCCAGAACTGGACACAGCACTCCGGATGTGGCCTCACCAGGGCTGACTAGAGGGGCAGGATCACCTCCCTCAATCTGCTGGTGATGCTCTTCCTAATGCACCCCAGGATACCTCTGGCCTGCAAGGCCACAAGGGCACTGCTGGCTCATGGACAGCTTGTTGTCCAGCAGGACTCTCAGGTCCTTCTCCTCAGAGATGCTTTCCAACAAGTCAGCTCCCAGCCTGTACTGGTGCAGGTACTACACCGTGTAGTGTGTATCATCATGGTGATGAAAATGCAAAAATATTTAACATGTAAAATATTTGTAATCTCATTATTACATGTACCTTGTCATAGATTAGGTCTTCAGTTAATTGATTCTGAACATTTTGTTTCACTGAATGGGATCATGCTGGCTGTGTAAAATATTCCCTGACAAACAAAAATGAAACCATAATTCAATATCAACTTAGCACTGTAAAAGGAAAATCTGTATGTTTATAGAGCAGTGGAATATTAAGTTCCCAGTCCTGTAAAGAATTATGTAGTTAATTCCACAGATATGAACTGAGACCAAAGAGTTGCTACAGATCCTAAGAGTTAAGCAATTTTTCACTATCAAGGCAATAGCTTTTTCTTTAAGAATTTGTCATTCCTAACATATTTGTTTTCCAGCCATGAAACTTAGAGGAATGTATTAGTCTGAGTGATTTACCCTTGATGTAAGGGAACATAAGAAACCATACTTGGTCAGACCAATAGCCTGTCTAAACCACTAAAACATGTTCAAGAGCAGCAAAACAAAATGCTGTTTAAGGAATGTGCAATCTTGGCCACTGTATTTTGTACTCTCCTCCCAAATCCGTATTTACCCTTGTGATGTCATAGGGTACATACCTACAAAGCCCTTTTGGTGTTGCTTTAGGGACTGTTGTTTCTGGATTTGTCTAACCTCCTTTTGAACCTGCTGATTCTGTTTGTCTCCACAGCCCTCTGTGGCAGCAAGGTCCAGAATTTGTTCACTGCAGAAAGATGCATGTTCTTAATCAGTTGCAAACTGATCTCCTAACTATTTCTATTGAATCCTCTCTATTCCTGGTAAGGTAGATTTGGTGAAAAATAGTTCTGTGCTTATCTTGGTCACTGTCTTCAATATTTTGTAAATCTTGATTGAATCCTGTTCCACCTTCTCCCCTCTCATTTGAAGAGCTCCCACCTTTTTAGTCTCTTCCTGTAATGCAGCTGCTCCACACTCTGCTCATGTGAGAAGTGCTTCTCTGTATTGCTGGGTTAAATAATCAAAGGCTAATTGTGGCAAAACCAAAGACCCAGCGAGGGTCAGAGGAGCAGTAACAGGCGAAGGAGCCCCAGCAAGCTGATGGATGAAAATGAAGCCAAATTGCCTACTGCCAAGACCATCGAAGGGGAATGACCAGATCATTGTCACTGGGGTGAAACCCACCAGGGTCATCAAGGAAAAAGACTGTTTCCCCTGAATGTAATGTGAATCGAAGAGGTGTTTTTCTAAAGAGATGTGGGACTTGGTATGGTATGCAAGGGAAAAAGAATCGTCTGAAAATTGCTACTGGATATTTTAGGGGGATTGTAAGAATGTGCAAAGCTTACTGTGGGATGTTTAGGAAGGGATCAAAGGTGGGGAAAGGGAGGCATAAAGGAGGCTAAGGCTGGAATAGAATGTGAAAACAGAGGGAAGGGGGCATTAAATTATGATTAAATAATACCCCCCCTTCCATCTCCCAAACTTTCTGTAGGCTCACAGTTTCCCCCTGCTTCATTCACTCACCCTCACCTCATTCTAATAGCTAAGTGTATCTCATTCCTACTTACCCTATGTACTTCATTTTCTCTTCCTCACCATTGGCATTCCCCACCACCAATTTTCCCTTATTTTTTTAGCACTTTGGTGTCAGAAAGATGTAAGAACTCAATTACGTGGAAGAGTTTCCAGGGAGGTTGTGCTGGTTTTGACACCAGTAGGGAACTGCATTCCAAATACACCACCCCTGTTTCCCCTGCCCCTTCTGGTAAGGGAGGGACAATAAAGTATAGACTATGGATTGAAATAGCAATTTACTAAAAGAGAATGAAATAAGAATGGAATAAGAAACACACAATAACAATGGCAGTTGTTATTAATAGCAAAAGTATGCAAAAGAGAAGATGTTTTACCCACAAAAGGGTATTCAACACCAGGAACAAAACCCCCAGATGGAGTGCTTCAGGCCAGGCTGATAATAAAGAATGGTAATGCATTTAATTGCTGTTCTCTTGATAAGGCTGCCTTGATGGAAGGTACATGGCACAATAGTCCATCCAAACGCTGGAGGAGGTGAACAAGTTATTGGTAATTGCATTAAAGACAGTGAAGACAGTGATAAACGTTGCTCTAAATAGCTAAGTAGAAGTCCCATTGGTTTCACTGGGAATTCTGTCTCCACAAGAACTAAATGGTATGATTTAATACTTGAAGTAGAATAGTGGTATCAGTACAAGAATTAAACCAAAGTTCTTAGGGATTTTCTGAATATAGTGTAATGTATCATCTAAAGCTGGTTTCAGTTGGTTCCTTATTTTGCGTAACATTTAAGAGTGGTTTAGTTTCATTGTGTCTTACATAGAAGTTTTCCTTCGTTCAGCACGTGATGTACACTTTACCAGGAAATAAAACAGCAACGTCTGCTATTTGAAAATAATTCACTTTATATATAGATCGTTATGAAAAGTGGAACAATATCTATGACTCATTCCCCAAACTTCAGAAACAGTGTGTCACTGAACCACTTACAACCTTGCTGGTGTTCTTCTATATCACTGGATTTTGAACGGATTTCCCCAGAAATGCCTCAAACAGTATTTCAGGGTTGGAAAAATGTTTGCAACTTAATAGGTTCTGCAGGTCAAACTCTGTGTATACCTGGGCTCTTTGTATTTATTCTTTCCATTCCCCAGCTCCATGTGGTAACCAACCCTCCCATCCCCTCTGTTTCAAGGATTCACTTCAGTGTTTTCAGACTCTCCCACCAGTCATTCGGTTGTCCTCCATTTTTCCCATCTCCCTTACTATGGATTTCTATTCCCTACTAACTTGATGATGTTCGTTCATCTCATTCAGCATCCTCCACCTACTTATTTTTACCCTTTAACATCCATTGAACTCCTATACTCTTTCCTCTCTTAAGCAAATCTAAGTGCTTGCAGTGTCTCCTTCCCTTTTTTTCACAGATCTCCATTTGTCCTGTTCCTTCTGATTCCATGTTGATGCCTCTCTGCATAGCTTCATAGCCCCAGAATACCCTTTGGTCCATCATTAATTATCAGGGAATAAATAATTAAAGATGTTCATATCCTTGTGAATGTACAAAATCTATTGCAAACTAGAAGGGGGAAAGCCATCATTATTTTAATTACGGGCGACATCTACCAATTGTTAGATTTCTAAACTAAAGTTGCAGAGATACTTGAGGAGCTCTGAAAGTGGCTTGTTTTTTTCCAGTTCCAGCTTCTTGTTTGTTTTCTTTTTAAGGATTTCCTGTTAGATACTTAGAATATTTTTCAATGAATGAGATGCACTGTTCAGAAGTTATTCTGGTACATGCACAGGTACATGCAAGAGAGAAGAGCCATTCAGTTTTATATATGAGTCACAGGACTGAAAAAATAAAGCAGAGAAATAATTAGAGGTGGGTTATATGGCCATTAATTTAAGTCCAGCAATAAGATACTTCTCAGCATTCCAAGTAATGGAGATATTCATATGGAAAATTCTTTTTCAGTAGAGTACATTCAACAATGAAGTGTAAGCATGTATATAAAGACTGCACATGACTGAAAACTACAAATTTGACCATTCAGTTCAAAACGCCCTACCTCTGCCTTGCTTCTTTTTTAATAGTTAGCCCTAAAAGATGAAATTTAAGGACTAAATACTTCTATCAGTAGCAGTGGTAGTATTCTACAGGTCCCAGAGAGACTGCGCATCTTTAACCAAGTCAAAGACATAGCATGTTTATCTCAGCAATATACTTTCATGCTATGAAGATTAAATACACATTTAAAAACCCCCCAAAATACAAAACAACTCTATCTTCTGTTGTATCATCGTTATTGAAAGTAGCTGTAGTCTTTTTTATGTTTATAGAGTTTGGTTCATGGATTGGTTTTATGTATTTTCAGTTGAAAATCTCTGAAAAATTATTAGGCCTACTTAATAAATTAGCCTCACTACACCCATTCAAATATTAAACTCAATCTACAGAAAAGTTTAAAAAATGATACAAAAATTGAACCCTGATGCAACTGAATTCAATGAGACTTGTTTTAATAAAAGAATAAGAAAAGTAATTTTGCCATCAGCAACAGAATAGGCTCATGGGATCAAGAAATCCTGGCACCACTGAAAAAAACAGTGGCAATGATCAGCCATTGCCAGACGCTTACAGCAACTACAGCAGATTACATTCTTCTGGGGTAGATTCAGTGTGTTTTCAAAAATTGGTCATTTTGTTTTTATTCCTTTGAATTATTCCTTTCATGCCACTTAAAGAGAATCAGTTTAAAAGAAATTAGTTTGAATTTCAAAAATGTTTTTTTTGACAACACAAACCATTTTGTGTTGTCAAGGGACAGTACTAGAAACTATGGATATAGGAGAAAAGAGGAGATGTGAGATCATCATCTCTACAAATGAAACCACAGAGCCCACAGTCACGTAGAGGCCAGTCAGTTTTATACGGGTTTTGATGACAGTTTCTAGAACACATTTTTGCCTGCTGATTCATGGAAAACTAAGAATATGACAAATAAATGAAGCAAAGGAATAATCTTGCTACTGAAATAGGATGAAATCATCTAAGTTTTAACTTTTAGGAGCACTTGGAACTTTGCATTTAGGGCTGGTTTAAGATAAGCTAAGCTGCCTGTTTACACCATTCCTATTCCCGTCCTTCCTACTGACATCTGTGCATGGCTGTCAGGTTAATCAGACCCATGAATGGATCTGGCTGAATCATTTTTCTCTCTCCATCACCTTTCAACTGGATCCAACACCCTACTCTGATGAAGTTCACATCTTTAAAGACTTGCAGAACTCAGAGAACAGAGAAGAGTGGCCAAAGGGAGGGACTGCTTACAGTAAATGGTGCTCTCAACAGGAATTTGCATTGCACAATAGCCAACACAGCCCTGGCTCTAGCTTCCTGAGCAATGATTGTTGCTAGGACTTTTTGGGAAGAGTATTCTGGATATGACCTCTCCAACTGAATTTGGCATAAAACTCCTCAGGCCCCTTTAACAACTTGTATCTTCAGAGTTTCAATTCTGTGTCTCTCAAATACATTGGAGACATATAACAACAGAAAAATGTACTTTGCAGGCCTTGTAGAGGCATTTTAAAGCCACTGCTACTAGAATGATGGATTCTTACCCAAAAGTATGCCTATACATGCCTCTCCTCAATGCCCTTGCTATTCTTGAACTTTTCTTGGTCTTTATCAGTATTTCCAGAGATTTTGGGTCTCCCTCCAAAAGCCTTCTCTTCCTTCTCACAAACCTCCTCTGAATGCTAGAATATACAGGCAGTCAGTTAAAGGTTTTGTCAGGAAAAATGTAATTTCATTACACTATGAAAGTGTAATTTTGCATTCACATCTTTGCTTTCTTTCCTTTGGAGGCTCCAGGCTCTTCACCAGCATGGAGAGAATGGTTCCTCTTGACTGTTCCTATCAGCAGCTCTTCTAGAGTCTATTGTGCCTTTTTACTGTTTTATCCTGGATGTATATGACACAATGACAGACACAGCATACATTGAAGCATTTAATGATGAACAGTTTTATAAAACTAATTAGTGTTATACGAGTAAGTGCCTAAAATGTGCACACACATTCAATTAATGTATTATAATAGTATATATAGGCCTATTAATACACTGAATTTTGAAATAGGTACATAAACATAAATTAAAAGGTACATATGAACTTAGTTTCATTAGTGTTGAACTAAATCAGATCTGCTACAAAGGGAGAAATTAAATACTGTCAATGGCATTTTCTTCTTAGCCCCATACAGACCTTGCATGACCCTCCTCTGTCACTGTTGTATCTGAATGCCTTATAGTGCATAGAATCATTTACATTGAGTCCAACCATAAATCTAACACTGCCAAGCCTACCACTAAATCACGTCCCTAAGCATGAAAGACATCTACATGTCTTTTAAATACCTCCAGGGGCAGTGAGTCAACTATTTCCCTGGGCAGCCTACAGACTGGGAAGTGAGTTACTAAGATGTAGTTTACTAAAGACTTAAAAGCAGGGAAGAGAGTCAATATGAAGTCTCAAATTCTGGCTATAAGCATTCAATGGTAGCTTCCAGAAAAATGGCTAGATGTGACAGAAAACCTGGCTCCTACTTGAAACAATCAGTGGGGAAAAATGTGCTTGAATGTTTGGATGTTATGTGTGATTTTTGGAATAGCTTTTGTAGACTGTATGCAAATTTCATCTGGTAGAAGACACTTCTGGATTTGCCTCTGGGCAATGTCAGAGAGAAAAGTCTGAAGTGTGCTTAATGTCCCCAGCTGAATGATGAGCATAAAAGGTCAGTTTGGATAGTATGTGATGATCTTGGAATTGGTTTGCCCCTGTAATTTATGTTAGGAATTCAACCCATATTAACAGGTAGAAATGAATAAAGTTATGCTATCTTGCACTATCTTCTGTAATAAGTGCATAGAGCTTATGACTTACAAAAGATTTATTTCATTCATAGAAATGTAAATGCAAATGCATTGAGAGCCATACTTTTCCTGCTCTGTTAGAAAGTGCTTAGACTAATATTGCTGTCCAGCTTCTGTATTGTAGGGTTTTGGCCTCTGCCATGCATTACTGGTTTGAAACATAATGGTACAGATTTCAATCTATATTATACAGGCCACCATGCTCCCAGTTACGTTCACAGTGCTACATTATGGGCAAATAAAGAGGCCAACTTTTAAGTTGCAATAGTTTAACAGTAACAACCAGGAAAATATAAAATGTAATATCCCTGTAGCTATTTACTTTGTCTGTTATTTATGCGCAGTGTAAAACTCCAGAAAGGGACAACAGATTCATTAGCACCATGTATTACATATTTTTTTTAGGCCTATGTTGTTTTCCTGTTTGTTGTAATACCAGAGCCATTACCAATTACAATTCTCATTCAGATGATTCCAGCAATACGTGGCATCAACAGTCCATGTCCTAGTCAACTCCTGCAGGCAGACTGGCAGAGATGTTCCTGATGTGGGGTGAAAATATTAACTACCAAATAACATATTTCAAAACAGATACTAACAAATGAATTACTCATTTAAAACATCCAGCCAGACCTATGCAACATAAGGAAAGTAGGATTTAATGATCTTATTAAAGTTATAATGAAAATTTCTGTAAAAGCAAATGCATTTGGAAACCATTTTACATGAGCATTTCACCAAATTGGTGGCAAGATTCAAATGTCTATTTTTAATGTTTTTCTTCCAGTCACACAATTGTGCTGGCTCTAGAGTAAACAATAAAACACATTTACCTGATGGAGTTATCCCACTGGAATAATTTGGGCAAATAAAGTTTAGCACATGTCAAGGGCTGCAGGCTTAGGTCAAAAGCATGGAAAATTTCCAGCATCAGAAACAAAAGAAGGTGTTTGTGGAATAAAAAATGGGAAATGTTTTGTCATTCCAAGTAAACAGAGACACACCTAGTCCTGGATAAGATAGAGATCTGAGTCTAAGAACTCTTTTTTTAGACTGTGCCCAAGCCTTGGGAAATATTTACCTTGTAAAGATCCCTGTAATTCTGCTTGCCCAGTTGTGTACATTCAAGACCTGGCGGGAATACAGTTTCTGTCGGGCTCATATGCCAAGGTCCCTATTCTGCGGAGTGAAACATAGGCTGCAGGTGCTCAGAGGGAACAGGATGATAAATACTCTAGTTTTTGTCCTATTATAATTCTGAGATTTAATGAAGGTACACACATGGCTATGCAAAGCAGAAAGCATTCTTGAGCTCTGTGGTGTAATCATTTTTTTTATTTTCTGTGGTCATCTGGAGAAATGATTTATGATTGCTTTTGCCTACAAAAGAATTGGGATTGAGACAATGAAACACTTGGATTTTAAAAGCAGTTAGTCAGAAGAAAGAAATCATCAAATACCGAAACACTGAATAGACTAAAGTGTAAAATAAATGTTTTTGTTTCTGTCTTCGAAAACTACAAAATTGCATCAAAAATCTCATACTCCTGAAGTCAAAAAGAAAAGTGAAAAATAAACGTCTATAGCAAATGTGAAAACAGAGCTCATGAGTGAAAATTTCATGGCCTTGAGCATATTTACATGCGTAGACAGGAAATGTCCATATATGATCTACAGTCTGGAAGTTATGCTGGTTTGATTGGTTTCTGTGTTAGCTTCCCAACCACTTCTGATCTTTCTTATCCTCTTCCTAAAACATGGGAGGAGCAGTAAGCATTTACAAAGCAGAACCACAATAGGAAGAAAAACCGCAACCATAAATGAAGGTGGCGTATACCAGATGAATTGTTTAGCATCAACCCACTTATTCCAAGCAAACACCAGTGCATGAACAGTGCATAGCAGCAGGGCTAAATATCCCATCTTGCTCTGAAAAGAGAAAGAAAATAGTAAGCTATTTATTTTTCCCAGCTTGGCAAAAAAAGTACTCTGTTAAGCAAATATGGAAATCTGGACAGGCCTTGCTCATGTCAAAGAAAAGAGACCGCTGGCTTTAAACTGAAATGTAAGAACTGTAAGTCAAGACTCCAACTGTACCCCTTTATGCCACTGTAAAAGAAAATGGATGAGGAACATTTTTCAAGTATTGCTATACTTAGCTGAAATACAGAAGAAATTACAGGTTATTCCTGAAACGTGCTCAATCCTGAATATCTCAATTTACAGATGCCATCTGTATACTGAATTATTTTAGTTCTGTGACAAATTATTTTGAGTTCAGCAGCAGATATTTTAAGGGATTAACTGATTACTTGCAAAGAAAAGTTCTAAGCTAAATTAAAATCTCAAACTCTAGTAAGTCTAGTGCTATGGCAAAAGCACTGTACAACTACAGGAAACTCGATTTTCATTTCACTTACAGTGATAAACTTGGCTTAGCTTTTTTACAAAATTCAGGAGTAAAGAAAATTTACTCGTAATTTTGAGTTTCTTGTCACTTAACAATCTCATACTCATCAGTGAAGTCGAACACTGCCTTTCCAACTGCTGAATATACAGAACCCGATTTTTGAGTAATAAGGTTTTTTTTTTATAAACTAAGTCCAACACAGAAGTATTACTCTTCTGGGTTTCTTCACCATAGTCTTTCAATACTGAAAGCAGGCATGCATTTGGAGACTCCCTCCTGACTTGTCCATATTCTCTGTACACCTGAAAACTTATCTTACAAACGATGGACTTCATAGAACGTGCAGAGTATCAAATCACTAACTGGTGATTATATACTTCAGATCTGCTTTTAAAATACAAATCAAAATTTGAAGTGCCATGTACTTAGTAGGTTATTGAATTTTCAGGTTTTGCTGTTTGAGGGCCTGATCCAACACTTGCTTAAGTCTAGTCTCACCATACTGATGTCAGCAGAACCACCCCTGATTATTATTGCATATGATGTAAGAGAATTGAGAGCAAACCAAATGCTTGGGTGAAGGAAAGAAGCACAGCTGTAGCAAACTTGAGACTGGCTGGATTTGATTATGCATCTGTTCTAAGATGTCTCTTTCAGAATACACTGTGTCTTTTGGGAACAGCATTGACTGGTTCAATGCCACCTACTCCCAATTCAGCA
>NW_008237226.1:2705208-2711464 GCF_000691975.1 Corvus brachyrhynchos | reverse complement strand
GGGCATTTAGGAAAGATAAGATGCCTAGAAGATTACTGAAATGTCTTCAGCACCAGAGCTAAGAAGAGGTCTTGAAGGGACAACTGCTGCTGGTCACAAAGGCAGGAGGAGAAAAAAAAGTAGTATGGGGTTGTCTTTTCTTCCCACTTTATACACTGAATACAACAGCCTGTTCTCCTGACAAAAGAGTAAATAAAAAGAACGTTTCTCGCAAACCGATTAACAAAGAATACGGAATAAACTTTTAGATTGGTTTCACTAACTCCTCTGTGTTTAATATTTCTAACTCCTAATGGTCTTAGCTGATAACACACAGTTCTACAAATGGGACTGATGACGTGCAGTAATGACATTCATGCACACCTGAATGTAGTGGAACTCTCTCCAAGTCAAAGAGTGACTGACAGATGGAATTGATGTTATTGCCAACAGGGCCAGCAAAGCAAGTCCCAGAATTCCTAGAGACACATAAATCTCCATTCTCCAAACATCATGTTCAATCCAGGCATTTTCTTTTTTTTGTTTGACCTGCCAAAAGAACACCACATTAAAAATTACAGACCGGCACACTTGGCTGTTTGTGTGAAATACAAGTTCACTATTTTCACTATAATATTAATGAAATAAGCAAAGAAATACCGTATTTTGGTTTATTTGAATGACTTTGACTGTAACTGCTATTTACTTCTGATGACAAAGTCTTTACTAGTATCTGCAGAGCTTTTAGAGAGAAGAATTTACACTTCAGTGTCTTGGCCCAGGAGAGCCTAATTCTGAGGCTGCCTTCACAGCAAGAATAAATCTTGGTTTTGACAAGAAAAAAAAAATCCACCTATGGCTAAATACCATATCAGGGAGATTATAACAACAGGAAATATATCAACAGCGCTACTTCAGGGAAGTAATTCAGCAGGCCCTCTTAATAAAAGTATCCTGCCAGGGTAGTTGTTTCACTCTGTTTTTTTTAAAAAACATGACTTGGTACATTTGTGATATCAATAAACTGATGTCAAAGTTTCTCCTGTTTACAACTACTTGCAACAGCACTTTGATCCTGCTCGTGATCACCATGGCATGATATGCCCCAAATATGATCATTTCTGCATCTTGAAGATTGGAATCTCAAGGAAATTTCTAGTAATCCAATGAAGTCAGATTACCAGTAAGGCTTAATTTCAGAGTTGTCAACACGTGGTTTGACTGTTTACAGAAATCTTAAGAATCTACAGACATCATCATATTGTGCTTTTAACAGACCTCTAGATTAGACTTTGGGGGCAATAAAAACATACATTTGCAGTCTATGCCTTATACTGGAATATTCCTAATACTGCAGTACTTAGAGTACTCAAGGTGATAGGTGAGCATTAGGAATTCTCTAGTCACAGAGGACGCTGGAGAGCTTTGCAAGTCAGCTATTGCCCATGAGTCAGAAACAATCATTGAAATTCTATCTTTAAACACAGTAGCATGTATCAATCCAATTGTGAGCCACCAGTATTCACAAATTTAGTTTGTGCAAATACAGATTACTGTGATTTAGCTCAGCCTTCCTTTGCTGCTAGCTGACTCACTTCGCAAAGATGTCTAAAAATGTTGTGTTCAGTACTCGTTTTTGTTGATAGATTTCACTAGTCCAGAGAAGATTAAACTAAACTAATAGTGTGACAAAGACTTAAATGTTCATGTGAGATACAATTTTGTGCATTTTACAGAGAGAAAAAATCCCAAATGAAGAAAATAACTTATTTACTATACACTGGTACTGTGATGACTCTTGACTATTACATGCTTTGGCAACTAGGTCCTGCTTCATCTCTTAAGAGTGCTCTCTGGGAATCTACTTCAAAATCAAACAAAGGCAATGAAAATGGCTTTCCCCCATCCAGATTTGCTTGAATGACCAAAACAAGATTTTCTGAATACAGAAGGGTTGGTGTTTTGTGCCCATCATACCTGCTGGAACGCCCAGTTCAGCAGCTTGTATCTGTATGATCTTCTCATTGGATAGCACAGGCTATAGCAGGCGTGCAATGTAGCGAAGAAGAAACTGAGAAGTCCAAATTGTTTCCTTGATAACATCCATCTATCCAGCCACTGGGGAAACCTTTTATACTTGGTGCCAAAGTAGAGCTGGAAACCAGCAGCTAATATTCCTGGTAAATACACTAGCGCTAAAAGGGTAATTGAAGTCACTGGTAAAACTTTGTTTATGACAAGGATTGGAATTTTATAGAAAACATTTTCCTTTCTGGTTATAAAAGGATATATGACATCTCTCATAGAAGTGTAAATAAATGCTAACAGTGAGATCACAGATGCTATCTTCATTGGCAAGTGCCACTCAGGGAACAGATCCTGCTTGCAGTGCTGTTCTGAAGAGTGTTCAAACTCACCAAAATGGTGTGCTTGATGTAAATCAAAAAGTGAAGCTGCTTCTGATGGGTTGGCAACCTGCATATCCACATTCTGGAAGAGACAGAAAGGAAATACAAAGTGAGTTCAAGACAAGATTAAAAACTTCAGTAACGGCAGTATTTGCCATCATAACTTTTACATGTACTGCAGTGAAACCATATACAAAACATATGCCCTATTAAAGACAAGGTACCCTGGAAACGTAACATTTCAAACAGCATAGTCAGCATTTGAGCAAGGCACTTGTAGCATAGATTTCCCATTCTTCATTATCTGCAGTGATTTTAAAATAGATTTTAATTCCAGGAAGATAACTACACTGCAAGCAAGGAAGGATTACATTATGTGAAGCATCATTTCAGCTTATTATATGTTACAGATTTCAAACGTCAAATTTCAGCTATAGACTTAATGATGTAGCCCAAATAATATGCACAAGGAAGGATTAAAGGACATTTTTTTTTTGGACCTTTTTTTATGTAATGTGGAAAACTTCCTGAGTGCAGTGTGCTATCATGAAGATTCCTCCAAAGATAAATTTTATATTCCTGTGTAAAAATCCCAAATTATTTCAATGGAGTTTTGCTCATCTGGTAAGATAAAATTAGCAGCTATCCTCGTGTAGTTTTTAGCTGCCCCAAACTTTGTGTATTTTTTATCATGGACTGTGATTAAATTGAATGAGATTTTCTTTATCTTTTTATCTCTTCAATCTCTTCATGTCAATATTGTGACAACACTTCAGAAATATTCATGATATGGCAGTGTGATGGTAACACTGTCTCTGAACAACACTGAATCAAAGATTGCAATATTCTATGTGACCTATGAGCTGCTTTTTTACAGAAACATTACCAAGTAGTTAAGGTTTCCTGTGTCTCTTCTCAGTACGATGTTCTGACCTGCATTCTGATCAATGGCATGATTGCAACCTTCCCTCTTCTCCATTGTGGAAACTCCCTGCAAAACAAACACAGGATGTAAAACAGGTTTTGAAATGCCATACTGGGACTTTGAGGCCTATTTTCCCTTGAATTGTTTCCTTCCTTGTCCACCATACATTTGCTGGAGAAGGTACAGTCAACTAGGGGAAGTCTGTCCTCTAGGAATGGAAAAGCTCAGCTTATTTTCTGGGTAAAGCAGAGAATAAGAGAGAGCATAAATCAGTGGAACAAAATCACTGATGACAAATATTTAAGTCTAATATCCCTGTCCCTAGTGGAATAAACGCATTAATTCAAGAGGAAAGTTTTTAAATGACAACAAATTAGTTTGAAACAGCTTACAGAAATAATGTTAAATGTTACGAAGATGGATTTTATTAAATTCATGAGACTTGCTGATGCAAGAAGCCTGTGTGTTGTTACTAATGTATTTTAGGGTTTAGGATTGGTCTACCTGACCGTCACTCTGGGGCTTTAGAGGTATATTTTCCCTTCAAGATTGTCAAGAAACTGGGGCTTTACTCATGCTGTTCCAAGGTATTTTGGCAGTACTCATCACCACAAGTACCAGCAGAAATGGTTCTAAGCTATTAGGGACTACAAAAAAATCAGATGCCAGAAAAAAAAAAAAGCGAGAGAATTGATAAACTGCAAGAGATGTTTCGGAAAATCCTAGGGTATCAGGAAAGACAGTATTTTGAAGAGTGTAAAATAACTACAG
Source organism: Corvus brachyrhynchos (assembly GCF_000691975.1). Taxonomy (NCBI): domain Eukaryota; kingdom Metazoa; phylum Chordata; class Aves; order Passeriformes; family Corvidae; genus Corvus; species Corvus brachyrhynchos. The sequence continues at coordinate 2,707,381 of NW_008237226.1, read as the reverse complement.
AGACTGCAAGGACCTTGCTACAGGGACTTCCCAGGTATATGTCACACTGTTGCACACTACAGGAGAGGCACTGGCACCACACTACTGGAAGTTCAGAGTGCCATACCACAGGGTGACCTTCTGTGGCAGCCTTTATGAAAATTTACTAGGTGGCTCTTCCATGTAGTTTCCTACTGAATTACTAGATATTAAACTCTTTTTCTATCTACTGATTCTTTTATATCCATAAACCTTTTTTGAAATTATATAGAGAAATCAGACTGACAATTTTCCTTCATTTACTGTGTCTGGTTCCTTCAGTGGATGAGTCTTACAGTCTTTTTCTGTCTTCTATGAGGGTTTGCTCTCTGCCAAGCCACCAGGCACCTAAGCTGACGATTTTTTTTTTTTTTTGAGGTGTTCTTTTACTTAGTATTTCTCTTTGGATTTTTCCCTCCTGGCAGTGAGCTCTCCCTTTGAGCATAACCTTTCAGACAAGTGTTGCAGAGTAGGGCCAACAAGAGTTCTGTCTGAAGGTCAGGCTGTTAACCCATTCCTACACCAGCTAATGGTGTAGGAAAAGGTTATCCTTTGTATATCCTGCACACAAGAAAGCATGGCCTGATGAGGGCACATTTCTGTTTTTTCCCCCTATTCTTAGGGCTAGTCCCAGTGATTTTAGCAAAAGTTTTGGGGTATCACATATCTTCATAAACCTCAGATTTTAGAATTTCTACTTCTACATGTTTCACTATACATAATCTCTAGCTGTTACAATTCAAAGAATAGTTTACAGATAGAACTTAGTATGGTGAACTTACCTGGAAAAAAACCAGTAACAAATACAATGAACTCCACATCTATTTTTAAGGAACTTGTAATATGAAGGACATTCACTGTTATTGAGGCCAACCTTCTGGCTACCACACTTTCTTAGAGGTCCAAAAGCATAATTTAGATTGGGAAGCTCTGTATGGAAAATCCTGACTCACCCAGTCGTCATGCTGCTATCACTCTTCATTCAGAAAATTTAGAAACAAAGTGTCCAGTATTAGTTTCTAGTTAAAGGTTTATATTGATGAGGCTGTAATAAATGATATCATGATATGAAAAAAGCAATCCATGAACTAGAATGCCAGCTGCTGATCCTAAGAGCTGATTTATTGGTTGTTTTGGGATACAATGTTTAATACAATGTTAAATACAAAGCTAAAGGTTTATGCAGCAGAAAACAAGACAGAAAGAAAGAAAGAAAAGTGTGTGCGAATGAATGCAGGTGTTCTTCCATAGAACTATGGGTTTCAGCCATGCAACTGCATGCAAGGAAACTAAAGTGTCATAGCATTGTATTCCACTTGGCTTCTGATACCTATTAATACGAAATTATTTCCCACTAACAAAGCACAGTAATAGCTTTTGAAAACCCTAAAAAAAGAGCACTTACAATTCACTACTCAGTGCCTTATAAATTGCCAGGAAGAAGTAATTTAGACTGTCTTTTTGGAATACATCTGAAGAAAAATTAGGACTCTTGCAAGAGACAGAGTTAGTCATCTAACTCACAACTGTTATGAAAGAAAACAGTTACATTAATGTCCATCCTCAGTGCACACCCCTTCTGCTCTGGGAGGCAGCTGTCAACGAGGGTGGAGGGCGTCCCGCTGCAGAAAGCCAAGTTTCCAGCGCTGTGACTACAGTACCGAATTCTGTACCGAGAATGCACGCTCATTGTAAAACTGAACCATCAGGGATCCACACACGTGCAGACATGTTCACCGCGGGAAAACATCATCCCAAGTCATTGAGAGGTTTTCCTGAGTAACGGGTTTCAGGGCTGGCTCCACGAAAAAGGAAAAGAAAAATGGGTAAAATAAACAGGCTGTGACAATAAGGAGGAGGTGATAGAAGAGGCACGGGATAGTGCCTGCACCTCTCTCTCTCGGCACTATCGGAAAATGACAGCATGAAAGTGCTGGGCATTAAGTGTCTCGCTTTCCAAGCGCCCGCTGCATCGTGCGGGACACTGTAAACACTCGGCACACGACTTCGTAACTTTCCCTGCTCTTCAAAAATTCTGCTGAGCTCGGTGGAAAACCGAATGAAAGCCCGGAGAGTGGGAGCCGGAGAGCGTCGCTCAGCGCTCCTTCTCAGCCAGAACGAGCGCGGGGCACTCCCCCTCAGGGCGCCCGAGCCC
>NW_008237226.1:2649725-2703702 GCF_000691975.1 Corvus brachyrhynchos | reverse complement strand
ACTGGCCCGCGGCCCTTCGGATCCCGGGAACCCTTCTCCTCTCCCTTCAGTCCGTTCTCTCTTCCCTGCCCGTTCCTCCCCTAGCCTGAAAAAATGCTCTATTAATCCCTGCTTCTCATATGAGCAGTCCTCACTTACTTTTGTTTTTTCCTAAAATACCATGATTCTGTACGTTTTTTTTGGTTTTTTTTGTTTTTTTTTTTTTAAACCTGTGCTGGCGATTTTGAGAAGGCAGCTGTCTCCTGAAATTTTAGTCACACAGTTATGTGAACTATCATTATCTTGTGAAATCTCTGTTTTAGTGGATATTTTGACATCTAGTGGCTTACTGACGTTCAAGAACACATGGCCAGTTCGTCTCAGGAATGTTTTCATACAGAGCACATTATATCCTCCTGAGGATGTCTTCAAAGAAATGATGCCAAGTTCCATGTCTTTGTGTCTTGGGAAGGGAGCAGGTTTTTTTTTCTCCTTTTCAGTAGATGTTAAATGGACATAGACTGCAGCTGAATGCCACATCTGAAAGAAAAGAGGAGATTGCCTTAGAAGGAATAGAAGACAAAATAATTGTATCTTCTGTGTTAAAACCTTAACTTAAAATTTTTTTTTAGTTATCTTCATTAGCATGTTTTTCTGTGCTTTGCATAAAGGCTATTTCCCTCGTGTTTTCCATTAGTTACTTTTTTTTGCAAGGGATGCTAACTTGGGGTATGCTCTCACTTTGTGCAAGTGCCGTTTGATTTCCTTCCCTACTCGTTTTTTTTTGCACGGTCGGTTTGGGATTTTCCCCCTGTTCCCATCAGCAGGGTGACGCCTGGCGGTGGGAGCGCAGGGGAGGAGGCTGCCTGCGGCAAGGTGTGCCGGGCGGTTCCTACACCCCGGCTGAGGAGATTTTGCAGTCCAAAGGGCTAAAACCTTGTTCCTAGTGAACTCCATGGCAAAGCGCTCAGAAGCCCTGGTGTAAGCTCGTGTTATGAGAACTACATTTTTAAAAGATAGCTCAAGATGCTGAGAGATTGCAGCATCTGGGTATGCTAAGAATAGAATATACTATCTTAAGGATAGAGTATCCTTAAGGTATCCTTAGCCTTTTCATAAAACAAACAAGCTCCTGCATACGCATTCTCAGAAGATGAGATGAAAAGCCAGCCAAAGTGTGAACCTGGCTATTAGATAAGTACCTGGTGAGCTGTTATGCACAGATGCTTCTAGGTATCCCTGGACAAGCAATCCCCTCTCTAGTGTGCATCCTGAGTAGTATTAGGTGCCTGTCTGTGAATAAAAATGGCAAGCTTGTTTTATGTGGGTGCTGACAAAGTGGACATAGATTCAAATGCTAGTGAAATCTTTCCTTTCATAGCTACCCTAAGGCATGACTTCCATGTCACTCAGAGTACCACTTGTATTAGAATGGTTACTGGAAAGCAAACTGCATGGCAGTCCTGCAGACCATTACACCCAGATGACACCACTGCATACTCACAGCTTTGAACTGGTATTTATGAGATGTGCTTTGCAAGAAGTCTGAGGCTGAAGGTAGGAAACACCACAGGAAAATGAGAGAATTTCTCTTGGCACATGCAGAATGGGCATGATGTAACTGATAAGAATGTAAAGTTGTGCAGGTTTGGCTAGTTCCAGAGGTTTAGAAGAGTGTCAGTATGCTTTAACTCTTGTAGGAGTTCGGGGAGGAAGAATAATACTTTTGTGGTTGCTGAAGTGTGTCAGGGTTTTTTCCAGAGAACAAAAATACTCTAGTGACACTGTCTTAACCCATCTGTTTTATTCCCTCTATATTCTGAACAAAGTCTGTGTGTGATGTTGACAAAGAACATGAGGGAATGCTTGATTACATTTTCTGGAGGAAAAATATATTGCATCATTGACAAGATTTCCAGAGAGTTCTTTTATCTTAATAACAGTTTCATCAGAGTTTTTACATGGAGAAGTCTGTGGTCAGGACAATTTGTCTGCTTCTGCAACTGTTCTTTAGACTAGGAGTTCTGAGAAAAACTTGCCAAATGGCTGGAAAAGTGGTGCAGTGTTCCAGTAACACGCAGACCTACATGTAATCATGCTAACAGTCTTGCTCTGAACTTGTTGAGTAAGCTAAGTGTAACCATTAGTGTCAGCAAGATGACTACAGCATGCCCTTGTGTGACTCAGAAATGATGCTACAGAGGGGGAAGTGGTGTGGAAGGGTGGAAACCATTCCCTGTAATTTAACCAAGTGCAAATGGGCTTGGTTTGGCTGGGTTGAAATGCTTGAAAGGTGACTGAGTTTCCAGGATGGCACTTGAAGGGTTCACTAGAGGCTTACCAAGGTGGTGAAGGGCTCACTGCTCATGCTCCCTGGGGAGAGATGTGGGGGAACTGGGCTTGTTTAGTCTGGTGAAGAGCAGACTAAGGGATGACATAGTAGCAACCCTCCATACTTGAAGGGAAGGTATGAAGGTGAGGAAGCCCAACTCTTGTTGGTAGTGCTAGGGAGTGTAAAAACAGTCAGGGATCACAACTGGCAGTTTGAAGGTTGGCATTGGGTACTAGGGAAAAATTATTTGCTGAGAAGATAGTGAAAATCCTCATTGTGTCCATTGCTTCTTGTCTTTCCTTTGAACTCCACTGAGAAGGGTGTGGCTCCATATTCTTTACTGTCTTTTTCCCTCAGGTATTCATATGTAATATTAAGAGCTTCCATGAGCCTCCTGATCTCCAGGCTGAATAGTTCCAGCTCTCTCAGTCTCTCATTGTAGGAGAAATGCTTCAGTCCTTTAATCCTCTTCATGATGACCTGCACAGAAGCAATTTCAGTACATCTGTGTCTTTCTTGTGCTGAGGAGTCCAGAACTGGACACAGCAATGCAGTTGAGTCTCAGAGGGGCTGAGGGAAGGGGAAGAAGGACCTGCCTTGACCAGCTGGCAGTGCTTTTCCTAATGCAGCTTAGGACTTGTTCTGGTATTGACAGGGGTCTTCCTTTGAGTGGGACAACAAACACCAAGTTTTACTGCATTAATGTTTTTGCCCAAGAAAATATGTGAGATGACACCAAGAAGACTCTTGCTCAGAATCCCCAAACTCAGCAGTCTGCGAAAAGGAACTTAAAAATGTAGGTGCTACAAAGAATCATGTATGAATTTGGAAAATTATGAAAGAATTTGAAAATTCCTTTTGAAGTGCTATCAAACCTAACCTGATTTTAAAAATTACAGCTTAAGAAACTGCAGTGTTGACTCCTAAATAGGAGTTGGGAATGGAAGTGACAAGTGCCCTGTGTTCATGTTGTGAGTAGGAGTTGCAGATGCAGCTGGTAGAGAAGGCTTGTCCCTTGTGGACTAAGGCCATTTGAGAACAGAGACATCAGACAACATATTTGGTTTACTGTCATTTAATAAGCTCCTTTATCCAAGGCAATATGTCAGAAGGAGATCAGATAAGCAGACAACTGCTCTATTCCCTGCTGAATGAGTATGTAGTACAGGACCAGCTGTTCTTAGTGAGGAACATTGTTAAAGTCAAACAAATTTCTTACGTGGCCTGGATTTATCACACAAATTCTGATTCAAAGAAGTGGCACTCAAGCTACTTGAAACAGTTGAATTCCTCTGGAGGATTTAAGTCATCGGTGCCAAGTAACGGGAAGCTGAGGAAAATAACTACAGTGAAAAAACAGAGAGGCTCAAGATTGTTTGAGAGGGCTGTTCAATCTCATCCAATATGCGTAAGAAAATTATGTACTACTTCTCTTGAATTATGAGAACTCAACAAAGCCACATGACACTCAAATAATTTTTTTAACAGTGATACTTTTAGACATTGTTGAAAGTACAAGTAAAGACCACATGACTGCCACAGTTAAAGTTCAATGAAATGAGTTGAAAAACAACTCAGAGGAGAATAGCAGTATTTTATTTTCCCATTTCCTGTAAAAAATTGCATTCTGGATTTCAAGTATATAATTTATAGACAAATACAGAAAGCACTTCCATTCCTAATTTGTTGAACTAACACCTTTCACAGCATTCCTCTCTGATAATGCATGTTGTTTCTTGGAAGTGACACAGAATTTGTTTTATATTTAAGAAAAAATTTGATTGAATCAGACATAGTGATATTCTTTGGGTACAATCACATACTCTTAATGTAATGCTTGCCCTTCCCAGTGTATTTGTCATTTTTGCTTACATAACATTGAAAATTGTACTGTTATGCCTTGAGGCAGCTGTGGTACTTCTCTGTGGTGTTTTGTTGATTTCAGGATTTTGCCACACACATGTCACTGGAGTATAGAGCTAGCTGCCTTAAAATACTTATAATAATGATAATAAAAATAACAGTAGTTTATATACAAATTAACAACAACAACAAAGCCACAACAACCCTGAAGCACTTCAAGGCTGTAAAATGTAAAGAATAAAAGGGTAGAAATAGACTCACAGGGAAAGGCTTACTGAACAAAGATAGAATATTGGTCATGCAGGGTTTTTTACAGGAAACCTAAATCTGATTATGTAATAGCAAACAGCAGTGATACATTTTCTGCTGTGGTATATATAGGTATTCATTACCTCTAATTAATAAAAAAATAATGTTTTACAGTATTTCTACAAGAATCTTTTGAAATTAAATTGCTTTGGAACATATCTTGTGAAAAAGTGTGGCTTAGTGCTCATAGCTATGGATCTTTGATGGATTTTGTTGGATGATTGTTGTTGTTTAACGCCAGCCAGCAATCAAGCTCCAGGCAGCAGTTCCCTCACTCCCTCCTCAAAGGAATGGGGAAGTGAATTGGGAAGATAAATGTAAGAAAACTCATGGGCTGAGATAACATTTTAATAAGTAAGAAAAAAGCTATGTCACAAGCAAAGCAAAGCCACTTCCCGTGGGCAGGCAGGTGCTCAGCCATCTCCAGGAAAGTAGAACTCCATCAAATGAGCATGACTTGGTGATTTGGGTGACAAACGCCATTGCCCCAAACATTCCCTCTTCCTTCTTTTTTCCCAGCTTTATATGCTGAGCATGATGCTGTAGGGTCTGGGATATTGCTTGGGTCAATTGGGCTCAGCTGTCCCGGCTGTGTCCCCTCCTAACTTCCTGTGCATCCTCAGACCATTCACAGATGGGGTGGTGTGAAGAGCAGAAAAAGCCTTGTCTCTGTGCAAGCCCCACTCAGCAATAACAAAAACATCTTTCTATTATCAACATTGATTGCAGTGCAAATCTAAAACACAGCTCCATGCCAGCCATTGTGAAGAAAATGAGCTCTACCCCAGTCAAAACAGCACAGTGGTTTAGGAATGGCATTCTAATGTCATTATACTTCCCATGAGGAGTTACAAAGGCATGTGGTGACACAGAATTGTCAAAATGTCATAGCATCTCTCCCACAACCATGTTCTTTCCTAGGTCTTCTACCTCAGAAATTTATCAGAAAATCTTGTTCCAATACCGTGTTTTAAAATCCTTACAGCTTCTATGGAATTTTTTGGCACTATGCCTGCTACAAAAACCTACAGTTTTTTTTCCTACCCCCTTCGTGCCTACAAACCACAGTCCCTGATGTTAGATACAGTGCAAACACAAACCATGGGCACTGACACCTTCTCTGCAGGCCATGATGTAGGTTTCACATTCAAAACAGTGGGAGAGAGGTGATGCAAGTACATAGGGAGGAAGCTGAACTGAACATGGTTTTAGGAATGTAATGAGAGGGTGATGGTTTGGATGTCAGGCTGTGGTGATAACTGTCCAGTTTGATGATAGCAGTCTCAACTGCTGGATGCCATTGTAATAGCAACAGCTTCCCAATTTTAAAGAGGGATTTGAAAGAAGACAAGGAATTGGCTTTGTCAGAATTTATAAGTAATTTCTTGGTTTCTAGGATGTCTTTGTGAGTTGAGCAGGTGGGAGAAATTCTTAAAACACTATGTTAAGGATACTGATGTACTTAAAAAGACCCTAAGTTTGTCAGACAGTTGTTAGAAATTTGATATGATCTAAACAATTGTGGATCAGAACCTGCTGATGCATTTGAAATTACTCAAATACTTTAATCAAGTAATACCATAATTAATTTAAATAAAGCAAAGTTGTCTGCATCCAATTTTGGGAAAATACTTTTTATGTGGAACTACTGCATTAATACATTTATTATGGTTGACTGGTAAGGGAATTGTTGCTCACACGCAAAGATTGGCAACACAGTTATACATATGTCTTCAATATGGAAATAATTGTGCTAATTAGAACTTGTTAAATTGGATATTTTGCTAGATTTGGAATTAATTTTCAACAATTTAAGTGCTAATATTGATATTGTATATCAATTGTAAGTTCTTAGAGCAATGGTATTTTTAAATCTGAACAGTTTTCTTATTTACAAAGGAAAAGACTGTTTGTTCAAAACTTAATACTGGAATTCTGGTTTAAGATTCTACTGTTTGAGAATACTATCCATGGACAAAATTAAAATGTTCCTGCCATCCAGAAGCACTATTCTATGTGACTAACTTCACACTACAAACAACACTAGATAGCTGAAGTTAATTGTCAGAAATAATGCAAGAGATTATATCTAAAATGAGATATTTGGACTTATTCCCACTGCCTGGGGCACTGGTCTACTCTAGAAGCAGAGCAGGGACTCAAAAAATAACTGGAGCGGGAAATGAGGCAGGGCTGGAACAGACAGGGAACTCAAGCAGAGCAAGAACAGCAAGCTCAAGCATGCTGCAGGTTCCAGAGAAAAACTGTAAGCTTCCATCTAACAGCCAGCCTGTCAGAAATGAGCTTTGCAGGAGACACAAAAACTGGGTGGAGTGGTACATGTACCAGATGGTTGTGCTATCATTCAGAGTTGCTGTAGAAACGGGCCAGTGTGAAGTTCAGCTAAGTCCCACACCTGGGAAGAAATAAACCCATACACCAGAACAGACTGGTGGCTGACCAGCTGGAAAGAACTTGGGAGAAAAGGCCTTGGAGGTCCTGGGGAGACAGCAAATGGACATGAGCACCCTTGGAACAAAGAAGGCCATCAACCTCCTAGGCAGCAGCAAGCAGAGAATTGCCAGTGGGTTGAGGGAGGAAGTTATCCTTCTCCTCATCTGTCAGCCCACATCTGGAATGCTGTGTATGGTTCTGGACTCTCCATACTTGAATGAGTCCAGCGAGGGCTGGCAAAGACAATGAAAGGATTGGAGCATCTGACGTAAGCAAAGATGGGCTGCGTAGCTTGGAGGAGTGAAGGCATGGGGATATTTTATCTATGTGTAAATACCAGGGAGTAAAGAAGAGACAGACATTTCTCGATGACCGAACAAGAGGCAATGGGTACAAATTGAAATACAGGAAATTCCATTTAAACCTAAAAGAAATACTCCTGATGAGCTGTGGTTGAGATTGCATTGATTGTGAAAAGACTGAGGTCAAACTCCACCCTAATGACTATGGATAGTTTCAGGAACTGGACTTGAGAGTGCACTAACTTGAATAGAGAGGTTGAGTGATGACACAAGAGCTTGATGAGAACTTTAAATCCATATCAGAGGAAGTGTAGTCAGAAATCTCCTTTCAGGTAATTTTTTTGTTTGGTTGTTGCCCTTACTTGAAGTCTAGAGTAGAAGTCTGCTTTTCTGCTATTTCACTACTTACTCTGGCACACTTGTTTTAGTAGAGTTGTTGACCTAAAGTGACTTAGGACCATTAATGGTCCTCTGAAAATTCCATCTCTTCCAATTCTTCTTGAGATCTTAATGAAAATGGAGGCAAGGAGAATGTAGTGAAAGCAAAGACAGACACTGGCATGGATTTAATCGTTGCAGGCTGACAAATTTAATCTTGGCAATTGCTTCACAAAGAGATGAGAGTCAAACCAGAAGGTCTTTAAATTACTTAGTAGAAAAATTGCATGTATCTTGTCTACTATCTAGTTTCAAAAACAATATTAGAAGATGAAACAGTGTAGAGAAACCCAGTGTGAGCATTCATAAAGAGCAGCAAAGCTAAGGAAACAAGGTTTTCTTAAAATGATTTATTGTTGTAGTTCCTTGATTGTCAGTATAGATCTGGTATAGTCTACAACATGATTTTTTTTTCCCTTCCTAATCTATCAGCTGATAACATTGTCCTGTCTTACTTAGTCAACAGTTCATGAAAAAATAGAGACTTCAAAGACAGGAACTATGCTCCTAAATATTCAGGTGATCTACAAGGTGTCGAGTGTTGCTATTTATCCTTTACTCTCACTTAAGAGATCCCCTATGATTACAGGCACTTTTTTCTTATTGCCTAAAACAACTGTCTGGAGCTTTGTGAATTCCGCAAGGCATCTATCTGACTTTTAGGTGTTGAGGTGCTTTGCAAGCCTAAGAATCTGAAGTAGGCTGATATGCTTAAGGATGCCTTAGTGTCTTTGAGGAACTTGCCTAATGACTGCTGTAGTGGTATTTAATGAATGTTCTTTAATAAACTGGTGTGGTAAACTATAAACCTTTTATCTTTGTCTGTAAGAAGATACTCCTTTTGACTGACTTATGACTAAACCGTTCCCAATTCTATCAACTGCCACTTGTAAATTTAGAGCTTTCAGCAAAACAAAAATCATCCTAATATACAGTCCCAAAACACAACGTAGAGGGGAAAGTTAAAATAAAGTAATCTGAATAGATGTATTTAGTATCCTTTGTGTTTTATAGCCTAGAGTGTTACTTAATTTTGGGCTAACAAGTGCTGTATTATGTTGACAGAAATTGAAAATCCTGATTTTCATTACTTATCCTGATTATCTGGTTTAAATGTAACTCAAATAATGTGTTTCTATTTATGTAAAAGCCACTGATACAAAAATAGTTGAAATAATTTATTACATTTCAATAGTGGTGCTGGTAAATTTATAAAAATAAATCATAGATTTTTTTTCAATTTTGGTTCAATTCATACTGAGTTCTGCCCTATTATTACTGCTTTGGTGCTGAGGAAAAAAACCAAATTCTGTCTTAGTATTTTTTGGGTTTTTTTTGCACTGTTAGTTTGTGTAAAGCATGCATAGTTATTTATAACCCTAGAAAAAATGACAGGTCAGATTTTTTTATAATGCTTTTGGAAGGAAGAGAGGTGTAACACATTTAACAGATCAGTAGAGCAAAGTAAAATGGTGATGAAATAAGTTCTTTTGGTAATACATGAATTTCAAATGCAAGTTCACACAGAACATTCAGATGTTGCAAGAATTTTCATAAATGAGTTAAATACTGTGTCAGTGCTAGATGTATATACATACAATTGTAATCAAGAAAAGGGCTAGAAATTATGTAAGAGAAAAAGAAATACTCTTTTCCCATATAAGATTTTCTTTCTGATCTAAAATGTAGTTATATTGTAGAGTCGGAAGTACTAAATGAAACACTGAAGCTGTTTGGCATAGAGTAGTGCATGTGGGTTGGAATGAATGGAACTGCATTGAAACAGAGAAAGAAGTTGGCTTGTATTTTGGAATTGTTCCTTCTTTAGCATCACAAAAAAACAGGGCTTAACCTTATAGAATGTCCTCTGTGGAAATTCCTCAGTAAATTATGGGACAATTTAATTCATGTGTTAGATATGGAATATTCCATACTGAAAGATGTTGTGGTCCTTTAAATATTGTATAAAAATACTCTTAGTTTTACTTTCACCCTTGAATAGCAGCACTTTATAGGGTAATACACAGGAGCAAAGTTCATCCATATGCTAGCAAGCCCTTTTGCTGCTAGAAAGGCTTTTGAGTTTTGAGGGCATGGGAAATGACAAAACTCTCTCATTAAATAGCTTCTCCCTTTACTGCCATGCTGACCACCTCTACTTTCATTCATAAATTCATCTAGCTATCTCTCTGAAACACATAAAGTTATATTTTGACTCAAGGGAAGAAACAACAGCTTCCTGTACACTCTCTTCTCATTCCAGCTGTTGACTTTTACACGTGGCCAGCTGTTTCTCTGTGACAACATTCCCTCTTCAGAACAGCATACTTTGGAAAATGTAAGACATTACTCTATTTCTGGAAAACAGCTTCTACTCGTCCCCCTCCATTCTTGGCCATGTTCTGTGGCCTGATGAGTAAAACTTCGATATCAGTGTGGGGTTTTTTGTTTGTTTTAGTTGGTTTGTTTGTTTTTTTTTTTCTCATTATTGTTTAAGAACAAAAATGAACTGAAGAAGTAATTTCCATTGTCCTAATTCAAATGTTTTATCTGGGAGAAACGGGAAACTTGGATGTGGGTGAATTTATTTTGAGGAAAAATTGCATTAAGTCCTCTAATACGATAAAGAAAATCTCTGGGTGAGGAGAAATAAACAAATACTCAGTGTTGGGTCATATCTTGTTTGGGTTCTCTGAAAAGTCCTTTTTTGTTCACCCCCAGTACTACTATTACTAAATTAGCTACAATGCCAGAACATGCTCATACCCTAATACCGCCCTAAGAACTTCCAGCATGCAGCAGCCAACCTTTCCGCTAGTGATTTAAACTAGTACATAGTTTTGTAGGGGTGAAAGCCTGACCGAAAGGTCGTTGAGGACAAGGGCAGATATTTTGCTACTGACTTCAACAGACTTTGTATCTGGTCCTTTGTAAGAAGTTGTTACACCAGAAGCTCCAAAATGCAGGTCAGTGTCAGACTCAATGCTTGCTTTCCTCTGAAGCTGAACACTAGAAAGTAGCTGTGATTCCATGGTGAACATGCACAGTGCCTTGCTGACACTCAACAGAGGCACCTGAGATACAAGGCTGGGTATTCTTTTGGCTCCCTGGGTATTTTCTAGTTTATGTTTTGCTGCAATATCTCGCATTGCTGTGCCCTAAGAACAGGAACATACAAAGTTACCATAACTCAGTTGGTGTTCGATAACTTGTTAAGCTGCTGTCAAATTGTAACAAGGTGTGAAGTCTGAGCATGAATACAACTACCACTCCCAGCAACAAATGGGGATTAAAATCTTGTATCAATTATGGTTTTTATAGCAGAAGTAAATCTGTTTTAATTACTGAAATGGGTTAAGTCATGTCCAACAAGAATAAAAATGCAGTGAAAACATCTATTTCCTAAACTAACAGGATGACATGAAACAGCCTTCCTGAAGTAAGAAAGAATTAGGCAATGAAATATCTGTAATTAAATACTTCATAAAGGAGGCCTAAACTTACTGTGCATTCATTGATTGTTTCTACAATAGGTGTTTACTTCATAAATCCACTATGAACAGAAGTTCACCAAGTCATCAAGGGTGCTGAAAAGGAAGGTGCCAGCATGTGAGCCAGCATGTGAGCCAGCATATGCTGCTCATCAAACTTTTGACAAATCCCAGAGCATAAAAGAGATAATTAATGCTGGAGGGAGAATCCAGAATGATATCTTCCATGATGCTCATATTTTATCTGGGCGAGATGTACAGAAGTATAAACTCCAACACAACAATGCTTCCTAGCTACTTCGGAGTATCTGTTTTCTCAGCCAAATGTCTGTCTCCTGAGCCAGATGCTGCCTGTGGGTAGTGTCCTGAGGGAGCATTTTTAGAGGGCCTCTCATGCAGTTGGTGGGAGATGCAAGGCAGACTGGAGGAAAGCGTCCTGGAGTAGGACTCTGATGGGTTCATTCCTGGCCACTTTTGACAGCTTATTGAATGTCTTTGGAAAAGATCACTGCTTTGTGTCTCTGTTTCCCCTCTTTAACATAAGGATGTTCATTCTGATATCTATGAAAATATTTTGAGGTCACTAAGGGCAAGTACTACAGCAGAGAAGGAAAGTAGGAATTGCCATACTTGCAGTCTTGGGATGTGCTAAATTGTAAGACTGAGATTTCACTTAGTCTGTAGCACCAAAGTACAAATGCTTCTGTTACTTATATATTCTCTTCCTGCAGGTTTACACACTTCTCTCCCACATGTTCATTATTCTTACCCAGTTGAATAGAGAAGGTGTATCCATGCTCAGCATATGCTGGGTTCTTACTGATTTCAATTAATTCATGCCCTTTGTGGCAGCCAGACAGTAGCTATGCTGCTTCCTGAACATGTCATGTTTGGCTAATGAAGGAAGAGTTACGCCCTTAAAAAATAAGCAGGTGAACTCTAGGTCCTAAAGCCAGTTGGTCTCAGCATATGATAGATACTTGACTCTCTTTTGTGGAGGTGCAAGTTAAAATAATGTTCATCTCTCTTGCATGAACTATTTTTTATGATTTATTAGAATGTAAAATAGTTTCACTTGGAAGCGGATTTTGGGTTCTGTCTCCTGGGAATAGTGGATGTCTTGGGTGATGTCTGTGAGAAAAGGCTGTTAGGGATTAGGAATGTCTGATGCTCTGCCACTATGCCGCACGTGATAGAACAGCCTTAAAATTATTTTAAGTATTACCAGTCAGAGCTGGTGTTGTAAGAACCATTCACTGCATGAAAATAATAGGGTGGATGGTGATAGCCATTCATCCTCTTGGCCTTTTCTTGCGTTGCTCTGCTGAGGCTACAGGAAGTAAGTGGAGAGAGGTGACTGCCAGTTCCATGATTTTTGAGGCTCCACAATGCTGAAGGCCATTACAGATTACTTGAGGAATCAACAAATATAATAATATTGTGCATTTTCTTTGGAATGTTAAATACTTTGGTCATGAATAAAACCTTTACTATGTGTCTTTATACAGTAAAATCTTCTCCAGTTGCATTTTAAGTGCTTTTGCTGTTTAAAATTTACATTAATATATTTGTAATAATAATTTATTAAATGTTATGTATGCCTTTCTATGATGCCAAGCAGTCTTCATTGTGAAATAGGATTCTGCTGTACATTAACAAATGTGAATTCTAATAATGATGGAAGAGTAGCTAAATATCAGAAGAAAACAAGTATATAGTGGGAGCTATTGATCTATGGAGAGAAAACAAGTAGATACTAGCCCTTAAGTCAGCATATCCAGAGACACTTTATAAATTTGTGTTCAATCAGAGTACCTCGGGAGAGCTGTGAATCAACAGCAATGAATCTTTCTCTAACTGACTTCAGAATAAAATAAATCTGGGTTTTTTTCTTGTCTGACCTTTTTTTTTGTTCTTTATGTTGTTTTCTTCTTTTTTCTTTCTTTTTTCTTGGTTTAGACTTTGAAAATGTTGGTATTGAAAAGTTGTATTTGTATAGTCTTTCACATTCTGATCTGGATATATTTTTGGATATACTGGATATACCTTTTTTTTTGTTTCGAGGGTTTATTCGTTACGTTGCTATTTGTGTATTGCTTTTAAAAAGTAAAAATATAAATATAATTTAAAAAAGAAAAGCAATAAGAAAAAAGTTTGACCACAAGGTGGCAGTGAAGACACGCAAAAGACACAATCCTACATTTGAATAGAAAACAGTTTAAAGGAAAAATCTAACTCGCCTAAGCTTTAAGAATATTATTGTTAAAAAAGTTTCCAGTTAGGCTGCATGTTAATGCACCCTGAAACTCCAAAAGAAGTTGGACTTATTGAAGTAACTTACTGCTTGATAAAAGTCTGCTATTGACTTGTGTGGACTGTGTGCAAGACAGGAAAAGAATGGCTTTGCCTTGGCGTTGTCTAATGCTCAGAGAATAGATGACAGAGGGCTCGAATGGCTAGGATTGAAACGGAAACACCCAAGGCACTGCCCATCCATCATTCCCAGTGCACAATCTACATGGCTAAACTGCCTTTCTTTTGCTCCTCTGATTCTGGCTCTGTTTGAGAGCAAAGGAGGAGCCAACACTTGACCTCTTTGGCCCATGGTAAATCTCTGCATGCTGTGCTGCTGGCTGCAGGCCCTAAGGGTGTTTGGTTCACCAGTGTCTTTGGGGCACATCATCTATGGCCTTTCCTCTGCTGTGCCTGCCGAATGTTTAGCCAGTTAAGTAACACATATGACATTGCACTCACTCTTTTGCTCCAGAAACTGATTTTGTCTTAAAAAAATTATTTTCTTCATTATACTTATTAGTTATGACTGTAGCTAAATAATCTAGTTGTGCTCTATAGAAAATCATAATTAAATGGATAACTTCTTCCTCAAGTAGTATTACCCTAGGGCTTAGTTTCCTTTTATATTCTTAAATTGTTCCTCACTTGCACAGAAACATAAAATTTGAAGAACACACACACATATATTAAAGTCATTGAGGAAACACTCAGATTTTGTTTCTGCCAATTTAGCCCACTGGCAAGGTCGAATTCCTGTAAATGTCTTTTGTTAGCTCTGAGTATTTTTCAATGCATTTTCTCCTGAACATTAGTCAAGTATATTATGGAAAGTAGGGGCAATGTATATAATGAAAGACAGCTTCATTTATTTATATGGCTGCTTTTCACAATTTTTAATCCATGGATCACTTGATTTATAAGACATCAAAAACTTGTCTTTGGAAAAAAAAATAGTTTTAAGCAAATTATGATGTCTTCAGCATAAGTAAGCAAATAAAATAGTGGGAAATGTGAATTAAAAAACAAATATTCAAGATACAGCCTGATTTTTATTTGGTAGGAAATTAGAATGCATTGTGAGCACCCTTTTTTTACAGAGCTGTAAGTGGTTCTCCTTGTGAAAAGAGGTTAAACAACGCTGTTAGCCAGTATCCTACTGAATGTGTGATCCAGCCAGCTTAAAAACCTGACAGCCTGTCCTCTGGGAAGCTGCATCACTGTGTGATAAATTTCTTTGCAAGGGAATTTTCATGCCATGCAGCCCAGATTTACTTGGCATCACATCATGTTCATCAGGTCCTACTATTTTTTAAGCCTGAAATAAGCTGGAAGTAAAACCTACAAATGCTGCAGTGTTTTAAGATGCTGTATTCTTAAAAAGCCAATGGATAATTTGTGTAGGTTAATCCCATTAAAATTAGAAACAAATTAGCTTGACATTGAGGATGGGAAAATCAATCCTTACTTTACTGAGAGCAATCCTTTATTTTCACACCAGGAATTGGAAGATGCTTTTCCTGCCTTCCCAGCTTTCAGTATATGTATTTAAGAATTGTTTTTCTTCTCAATACAGTTCAAGACAACCAGGGGAAACCACTGACATGAGATACATTAAATGTATTTACCTGAATCACATATATTTCTGAATAATAAATTTTCTGAATTTATTAAATGAAGATGCCACAGAGCTTGTGTCGTTTGGGTTCCTTGTTCTTCCAAGGACTCACAGCTGTAGATTTCGTAGATTAGCTCAGTTTGGAATGTTTGTGCAGTTTTGATGGCAATTGCAAATACTTATTTAACTTGTCCTAATTAAATTCTTTGCAAACTGTTGATGAACCCTGAACAGACGAAATAAAATCAAGGACATAGAGACATCATAAACATATAGTTAAATACTTGCAGAGATCAACACATGGAAATTGCTGGTTTTTTTAAGTTCCTGCTGTGAGGCACCTTTTGAGCTATATACTTATAGCTCCTTTTTTTTTTTTTTTTTCCCTTTTTTTCTTTGTGTGCGTGTGTGTTAATCAATCAGAGTAAAGGTGTCATATAAAAGTCTTATGTAGCTACCTGGGAGCATTGGGGTGGCTACTGAGAAACTCACAGCTGTTTTGTAGTCAGTAGAGCTGCTTCCCCTCTGGAATGGGTGCTGGAAATGCCTGAATGTGGACTTACATCTGAGATGGCTGTAGCCTCTTCCATTAGCTCTGTGTGTATCAACGTGGTGCTCCCTCTGTATTGTGTGGCACAGAAAAAATTGCAGCACTGTTGATTTGGCTCCCTGAGATGGGACTTTTATTGTGAATCTTCTGTAATAGCAGGGTTCTCTTGTCAGATTTGGCTCTAAGGAAATCTATGCCCCCCTCAATGGCGTTAATTTCACTCTCTCCTCTGTACTACTGTTATCACTGCTGCATGTATAGAGCTCTTAAGATGGAGGAAGGATGTGCTGTGTGCATGTCTAACTGAGGCTGGAAAGTGACAAAGAGATTGGTTCTCCCCATCTGGAGGAAAATCAGTGTTGAAATGAGCTCAGATTCCTTCATGGAATTAAGGAAATGCCCCCATGTTCCTGACAGCACCCTTGCAGCAAATGGAATTCGTACCTAGGGGAGGGCAAGTCCCTTTCTGTTTGCTTGCTGATGGGGTATAATCTTCCCATAGCACCTGATCAAGACAGGTGGGACCTACTTTGGCTTTTGACTCCTTTGCCTCCTTCTGAAAATTCAATCTACTTAAAGCATATATAGAAGGCTTTGCTAAACATTGGAAAATAGAGCTCTGTGTTGGGAAATACAAAAAAAGAAAGACAAAATGCTGTGCTTTGGAGGAGATACAAAATGTCATATTCTGAAATTTGACCTGAGTTTAAGAAGTATATACTTAAAACATCATCCCTCTCGTGTGTTGCAATTAGTGGTGCAGAAACCTGCTGCCTTCTGGAAGACAGACTGCAGGTGATAAACAGTATTTCTTTTCCTTTATAATTATAAAATAAAAATAATTATTTGTAAACAACAAAGAACCACCTTCTTTCCCAGCTGCCAAAAAATAGTGTGTGTAGTTTCTGGGGATTTTTGTCAGTGATATTAAAACAGTCCTTCAGTTAAACAAAGATAAAGAAGTATTTGGTTGCATTGCTACTATTCCATATAAACTTGAAGTAATTCCAAAATTTAAAGCTTTTGGATGAGGTCACTGGTGATTTGAAATTCATCTCTTATATGGTGGATAAAAAATTCCAGTGATTTGGAAAGAGATTTATGTGGATGAAAACAGATACATTTTTCATATTTGAATGGAGAGGGAAGGACTTTCTTGTAGAGAAAAAAGCCAGGAAAATTCATGTTGACAGTTTCAGAAAAGGAAAGAAATCTGTGATATCTTTAGAGTTGCTTCAAATACAATTTATATATATAAGCTGAAATGTCAAAAAGACAGTGGTACTTGAATTTTAGTGAATTTCTTTGGGAAGTATGTACTCAACTACGTATTGTCCTTAACCTCACTCATTAGGTACACCCCTTTTTAGGTCCAAAAGGGAAAATTATAAATCTAAAGCACGGTTCTTTAAGTCCTACATGTTATGGTATATAGAAGGTCCCATTAGCATTGCAGTTCTACTGCACTTTATACTTAGAGTTTGGATACTGTTTCAGATACAGTACATAAAAGTTTTGCTGAGGACAAATTTTCCCTACTTCCACATACACAATATCAGCATCAGTAATGCCATGAATCAGCACTGGCTGCTGTTATGCATCAGCATGGATGATAACATCCATTTGGCCGTTGTGCCTGGATTTCCCTCTGTGAAAGCTGCAGTGCTGAGGGTTGACTAGATGCATGCCTGGATCTAGCCCTGACAAGGAGCTTGACTATGCTGTAAATTGTGCCTAGGATTGGGAACTTGAAAGGACAGGGGATTTGCAAAGTAAATGTAGCTTTTATGAAATAGCTGGAGCCCAGTCAGGGGGGCGGCAACCCTTATCAGTGTCTGTTAAAGCTTCAAAGTGGGGCATAGAGAATCTCTGGGTAATGTTTGCTTTGGATAAATCTTTGAATAGTGACTCCTGTTATTATCGTTGTAGTATTATAATCTTTGTCTACAACTTTTGTTATACAAAGAACTGATGACTTAGCTTGTCCTGTTGTGTACAAAACACATCTCCTTTCAGGTTATCCTCCTTAGTTCATGCTGTTTATTTCCCTCTCAAGGTATGTAGTGAATGCTTTTTACTTTCCCCTGCAGACAGAAAAATATGTTCAATTAGATATTTATCTAAAGCTGTTATCGGCTTTAGCTGTGTTTGTTACATAATGGAATTCCCATGCAGCAAACCCAAGCAGGCCTGCCCTGCAGCCCCATCTAATAACAGCAAGAGGTGCACATTAAACTCACAGTATGGTCGCATTAGTTTCACAGCAACTTTTATACATTATCACAGGACAAAAATAAAATTAGCAGCCAGTAATGTTGTAACCAGGAAAGCAGCACATCGTAGGGATCAAGAAAGAACAATTTAGAGCTATCAATTATGAATATTTAATGATAGCAAGGTACTTTTTTTGCAGAGCTTATCTTAGCTGGATTTCTCCTTGCCAACAGGAGCATCTAATTTTTTTTAAAGAAAAAATTTAATTCTGGTTTAAACAATTACTAAGCCCTTTTGTCCAATTTCTCATGTTCCTTCTTATACCCTTGGTATATGACTTCCACTGAGAGCCTAAAGCAGGCTTCACCTTTCTTCCTATTGAAAACATTTTGCTTCTTACACCTTGGGACATAAAGACCAGAATGAAAAGAACATACAACTTCTAAGTGGGAAGTGATGTGTTCTTTTCCAATGCATTTTGCTCAAAATATATACTAAGCTGTTGTTAGTTGTTAGATTAACATAAACCAAGCTCTTTCTAGTTTTCAGATGTTGTCATTGATTTGTGTATCTGAAATCTGCAAGGCTGTTGACATCTGCTGCTTTGAGACTGAAACACGCTGAATACTACTAATTGTTCATTGAGCTATGGAGCCCCTTATGCAATTAGGCCACGTTTTTTTGATGAGAAAATCAATTTTAAATTAAAGGACTGCACTAGGGAAAGGTGTAACTTAATGGTTCTACCTAAAAGGAAATTGGAAAACTATACTAGAACTGTATTGCTTTATCATGCAGCAGATCTGAGGAGCTTTTATTTCTGCAATGCACCTCAGTACCTGAAGATGAGCTTTTTGCAGAACATGGTAATTCACTTTCAGAAGTTTAGTTACATTATTTTGGAGTTGGCGTGATTGTTGTGCTGGTGATAAGACAGTGTTTGGAGACCACAGAGTATGCATAAATGACACCAGAAGTATACACAGGACAACTGAACAGTGATGCTTGGGGAATCTTATTTGACGCACTCACATGTTATTTAACTGCGGAAGTATTTTTTCCTCGTGAAGTACAAATGCATTTTTTGCCAGGAGAGTAAATGCAATTGGTACAAAGAGAACCCTTTATGACATCCTGAGGCCATGGTGTTTTCCCCCTCTTTATTCTTATGCTGCCAAAGCAGGCAAGCAAGCTCAGACAAAGAGCTGCCAACTGGGCTACTCCACTTTGTATAAACTAGAACAACCTGAGCTTACATTCTTTCACATCACTTCTAGCTGATGCTGATTCTCCTTTTCACCTTTTGCTTTGCTTCTAGGTGTATGTGAGATGCCTCTGCTTCATGTCAGGTCAAGGTGTGAAACTGGGCTAAGTATTAGGTTTGTAAGTTCCTTAGTCAATCTTCCTATGTTCTGTCTGAAGACCTTCAATGATTTTCCTTTCAATTACTATTATTACTTAATCTGGCTTGGCTTGACTACGTTAGATGGTGCGTTCACACTGATACATTTAGACTTATATTTAGGCTGAACTGCTTGAATCCTTGCCTGTAGTCATGGACAGATGGACTGGAGATGGACAGATGTATCAGTGTCCAATACCCATAAAATGATCCCCTCACAATGTCAGAGATACTGACCTTTCCAGAATAGAAAATGTCTCACTCACATGTAATCTACTTGATCTTCCAAGAAAAGAAAATATAATGATGATGTGAAAAGGTTGAAATGCATCCTTTCAGTCAAAGCATTGGTTGGCTTGAGTCAGAGATAGTTATGTATGGATAAAAAACTTGAGTACTACATAAATACAGGCATATCTGTGCACATGCAAGTATGAAGCATTTAGATGATGTGCTCTTTACATTTCCCAAGCATGGCAAGCATATATATTAAAGAAAGCTTTTTGTTCCACCTAAACTTAACTGAGAAAACACTCATCTCCTTGGCAAAAAAAAAGAGGCATTATTTTAATTTGTCTCATTGATGGTGCTTTTAATTAATTATGCAAATTTCCTAATACAAAATGAAAATAAAAACACTGGAAAGACTTTTCAGTTCAATTCAGTTCAGTATCTTCTCCTTTAACTAGTCTGCCAAGGACTTTTTGTTAGATATTATTATAATACGGATTTCGACAAAGAATTCACATGGTATTATTTTTATATTTAACATACTTTTTGTATCTAAACCTGTTTTAAATGTCATTTCATGCACTACGTCCCATAAGAGGAGTTGCAAAGAGATGCTAAAGGTATTGTCATGTGGACTTGATATGTTCTCTTTAGTCTGGTAGATTCTTTTCTTACAGACAGATTATTTCTGCACAATTTGGCTTGGTGAACTACACAGAATGTTGAGTCGTACAGTCAGAATTCAGCAAGTTGTTATGTGCCTGAAGTGTAATAGTCTTATTATCGTAAATAAAAGAAATACCACCATTGAATAGGTGCTATCCTTGTTGAGATATGGAAGTCAATGTACCAAGTTCTTATGTAAATGCCATCATTGCATCTGCCTTGTGTCTTTTACTTTCATTTCCCCATATTTCTTTTCCAACAATGAGTTTCTTCCATTCCTCCTTTGGTGCACAAAAATGTAGGAGTGGCTTTATCTGAATAAAACTGGTTTTTTGCCCAAAAGTTCCTGTCTGGAACTTTTATCTACTTGAGTCCTTGAGCTGTGCTAACTCAAGTTTGTGGTAACAGACATAAATTACATTATGTTGTGCTGCTCCAACTGTGTGCTAAGGGGATTCATTTCAAGGCAATATATATGTTTCTGTCTCACTGTTCTCTGTGTCTTCCAAAATGGGAGGGCAGCTTTAATTTGCTCTGGAGGGGTTGGTAGGCAGGGATAGTGACTTAGTTTCTTATTTGTACTCTGCATTTCTTTCCTCCCTGAGGTAATGCAATTGACAGCTTGGGTTACACAAGTCTCTTTGTAGAGAAACATTGACCCAGTCTTCCATTTCTGAGTGTTGGTCTCAACCTTGTCAGGACGTAAACTGATAAAAATATTTGTGAAGCCCTTATCTGTGTGCTGAATCATTTGTCTTTGTGGTCTTTTGAACGTGGGCCCTCTGACGAAACCCACAGAAAAATGTGGTGACCCTTATCTAGGGCCATGTCTAGTACAGGCATGGGTAGCACAGCCTGTAAGGGGAACATTTTCAACACTTGCATGGAGAAGCAGCACAGGAAGATCAGGAGAGGCCTGATCCCTGGCTTAGCTGAACTGAGACCAAGCAAGACAGGATATCTCATTCCATGGTTGGTGGCTGGTAAGTCTGGGGGTTATTATGGGTAAACACTAAAGTAGTTTGTGTAATTCATTTAATGTCAAAGAAACCTAGGCATTCACTCAGACAGTTTCAAGCCCAAGTTCATTTAATTTAATGTGCTGTTATTTTATTAGTGAAGCAGATAACTTCCAGCAGCTTGCTTATGTGTATGCACTTAGCTGTTGTTGCCTTGATCAATTTGAACTACTATAATGGCAATTCTGGTTGTTACTTTGCCCAATCCTGATTCGAGACTGCAAATATTTTTGCTCATTGCATTTTGCTATTTCAGAATATTCCCTGACCTGCAAGAATTGAAATTCCAGGGAAGCATATTTGGGACCACAAAAGCCTTGATCTTAGAGCTACATCTCCCTCAAAACCTTCACATAAATTAGGATATATGTAGATTGTGATAATTTAATATAGAAAATTATACTTTCCAGTTTTCACAATTGGTACTTTAGAGATACACTTTTATTTACTCATGCACTAGCTCAAGACTGTGAATAAACCGGAGTTGCAATCAGTTTAAATACAGACATATTGATGTTCTATAATGCATGTGCCCAGTGCAAAAAAAAAAATCACAATGTGTTTGCAGATGGGTGGCAGTGGTGATATTCAGAAAAGGATATGGAAAGCATGATGGAGAAGAGGCTGTACAGAAAATTGTGTACCTGTGTTGGAACCCTGGGTTTAGAGAATTTAGGTTTCTGGGATATAATTATATATATATGTAACAATATGGAGGGTTTTGGGTGTGGATTAGCTCTTCTTCTCTTCTCCTTCTTCTTCACAAATCTGAGTGTTCTGGTATGGGTTCAAAAAACCTGCACTGCAGGTCATGAATAGATAGTTATTGGATTATAAGTAAAAACATATTACTTGGTATTTCATAATTGGTTGATTTGGACTTAAAAAGGCCTTGAAAGTTAAAACTCCCAGCCATTTTCCACCTTGTTAACTAAGAGGCACGTCCCGTGCAGCTGTGCTACAGATAAGAAAATAATGAACATCAATTTGAAGAAAAGCCTGGCATCTCCTGCGTTTTAATCCAAACTCTGAGTAGAAGAACTTGCGGTTCAACAGGCAAGAAACGAAAACAGAGAAAATTAATATACCACTGGACAAGTTCTGAAAATGGAGTGCATGGGGCTGCCCTGAATGAATACTGGATGAGCATGACTGAATACAAGATACAGGAACACACTGACTTATGAAGAAGCAGTATTGCTATGAATAGTTCAGTTTAGGGTCCAGGGAAGACTATTCAGTAGGAAGGTTACAAGGTAGGAAGGATAGGAAACAGGCATAACTTCTGAGTACTCTGTTACAGAGTAGGACATCTGTATTTCTAACATGTCATGAATGTTCCATGGAACAACAGAAGCACACTAAAAATCATAAGATTAGTCAAATTGTTGAATAATTTATACTTTTTATGATGTGCAACATAGGCTACTAAAGTCACTAAAGTGTTAAAACATTTGTCTTGCGCTTTCTGTAGAAGAAAGAATATGTTAAAATTGCAATATAAAGGTCTTCTTAAACTGGAAATGGAGAGAGAAAAGAGGGAGTCATGATTCCAGGAAGTGCTTTGAATATCAAAGGCAACCCTGAATATTTCATTTGCTTTGAAAGGACACTGATCAAGCTTTGAATGTTTCATTTGCATTAAAAAGGGACAAGAATACACAGCTAAGAGAAATCATCCAGGATTGGAGGAAATCAGCCAGCAGATGGAGTAATTTAATGAATTCTGCACCCTTAGCTTCCCCAACAAGAGTTTTTGGGTGACTGTTATTTTCTGAACGCCTAAGAAGAAAACATTTTGCTATTAAAATTTAGGTGTGCATTATTAAGTGTAATTACTATTTGCAATCTAGTTTAAAAGTTTGTAATTAATTGTGCGAACTTTATCTTCATAAACTAGCATTTATTGTGCTTTAAGCTTTCATACTGACATAGTATTATAGGGGAAGTTTGGGCGAAGCTGAGAATTTGGGGATTTATAATCTCTTTGAATGTAAAAAGAATTTGTATGAAACAGCTTCCTTGGGACAATCTGCACAAAAAAATAATGTTTTAAGGAACATGTGTGCTTTTCTGGTAAGCCACAGGAGCTGGTATGCAGCCTATTAAATGCAGAAATTGGTCCAGTGAGCAACCATCCTAAAGGCAGCAGACCATGGAGATACCACGAACTGTGCGGAATGGAGCAAGTTCCTGCAAGACTTCTTCATCCGGTCTACTTGACCTTAGGATCGATTGGATTGGAGCAGAGTCAATCTAAAGCAGCTAAGCTCTCTCTTATCCTCAAATAAGATTGTTTGAGGGTTTGGCCTGAAACCATGCCTAATTCAGAGAGTTCAGTTTGGCAGTAGCTTTCAACTTTTATTTTCTAACTCCACTCCTCCCTCCCTGAAGGCCTTTAATTCAGTCTCTTTGCAACTACAAAACACAAACTTTGTGAAGTCTTCATCGCATTTGTGGAGGTCCTCATGGATTCCAAAAATCTGGCATTACTTTGCAAATAGGCATAGAATTTGTGAATCTCGTTTTGCCAGTCTGGCATTTTTTAAAAAGAAAAATGTTTAGATTAAATTAAGGAAGAGTGATACTGGTGAAAATGCCAATGTTGAGTGGGTGCTAATACAAAGAGTCAACCTGCCAACTAGAATTAGCCATTGTACCTCCCAGTCCTCCTCAAAGATATTTTGGTAAGCAAAACCAGAATTTACAACAGAGTTGTAACAATTAAGGAAGGTGAAGAACCTTCATTACAGAAGTTTGGAAGGTACCTGTGAATGGCACAAATTACTGCTCAATTTATTTGATGAATTGTGATACAAAGGTTCTTGCCAGAGCCCTTGGCTTGTAAGCTGAAAAAAACCCCAAACCTCTTACTACTCTAATTAGACACATAAATCAGGTCAGATTTGTTCTATTTTGGCAAGAGATGGACAACTCATAAATACAATTGTAATTGTGCTTTGTAGGAATTTGAAGGAATGCTTTTTAGCATTGCTGCTGGGCACTAAAAAAATAGGGTTGGATGGGATTTTTTTCTTAACCTTTGAAGGAAAAGGATTCAGTGCCCCTTTTAAGAACCAGATTAAATTGTTGTATATTAACCCCTCATTAGGGCAAATGAAAGATAATTAGATTTCAGAATCTTTTTCATTAAAGAGGGAAAATCTTTGCTACTCTTCCGTATTCTGTTGCGTTCTGTAAGTTATATGATGCATGCAACAAATTAAAAAGATTTTTGCAGATGATGTCTGGTTATAAAACCCATGAAGATTTGCTTTCAAATTATGAGAATGCTTTGAGAACTGTGTACATCATATGTGTGCAAATGTTGCAGAAAATTCTTTGCTCTAGGACAGATGAAATACAGTTTTCAAGTTTAGCAAATGACACTGAAATATCTAGGATATTGATACTAGGAAAGGAAAGTAGCTGAATGTGCTGGTTTGGACTGGGGTAGAGTTATTTTTCTCCACAGTAGCTGGTGTGAAGTTCCATTTTGGATTTGAGGTAGGAAGAGTGTTGATAATACAGAGATGTTTTTGCTGTTACTGAGCAGCACTTACACAGTGTCAAGGCCTTTTCTGCTCATCACTCCGCCCCACCTTTGAGTGGGCTTGGGTGCACAAGGAGTTGGGAGGGCACACAACAGGACAACTGACCCCAATGACCCAGTGGACATCCCAGACCGTATGGTGTCATTCTTAGCGTATATAAATTTGGGGGAAGAGAAGGAAGGAGGGGTCTGTGCACTGCTCAGCAATAACTGAAGTATCTCTGCAATAGAAGCCCTGTTTCCAGCACAAATCTGAAATGCAGCTCCATGAGAGCTACTGTGAAGAAAACTAACTCCACCACAGCAAAACCAGCATGCAAAATCAATGCCATTATTGCACCAAGCACAGAAAACTGGTTGAATGAAGGTATTTCCTCTTAGACTCTGAGAAAAGAAAGATGGAAATTATTATTTCTACCAAGATTAAGTAAGCCTTAGGGAGATTCCTACCTCTATAGTAATTTCAGAAAATGGGGATGCTCTTAAAATTGAGAACCACCTTCTTACCCCTACCCTGACACTATTTGGCTTCTAAAGCTGTAGTGGTATCATATTTGTAATAAACCAGGCCAGACAATGTCTACTTTCTATCACAAATGCAATGCCATTGTGGTCTTGTTCCATTATTTATGGTTCTGGACTTAGAATTTTAGTTAATATGCAGTATTCAATGCACGTCAGATAAAGGCCAGATTAGTGTCCTGATATCAGTTTAAGCTTCATACCATGTGGAGAAAGTTTCAAGCTAAAAATTGAAGAGAAAGGTTCAGAAAAGACTGGCTGCCTCACATGTACATATACACCTCCAAAAATATCTGTTAGTAACTGAGGCCTGGATTCCACCTATCTTGAGCTGCCAAGAAGTCTAGCATGTTTTTAAAGGGAATATGTTTCGATATATCACATCAGAATGAAGTCCCAAAATATTTATGTCACGGAAATACCCAAATCCCCTTCTTCCTGAAAATGGTACTATTTATACAGACTACCAACCACGCAGTGTTAGTTTCCACTGACACACCAAAGTTCACACAGACAAGTATAATAAAATTATAAAAATGTACTTACATAGAAAGTATGTTATGTATTATAAAATTATATATATATATGGATTATTTATACACACGTGTGCACATGCACCAGTGGACAGAGACACACATAAAGTTATAAAATGTAAGAAGAATTGGGAGGAAGCACTTTGCTCACTTAGAATAAAAATGAGCAACATAGGAGATAAAAGGAGCATTCTTTGACCATTGTATATATCTCATTCAATTTTAACAGAAATAACCTTTTAATGCCTTGGCCACTTCAGGGGCCTTAAGAAATAGAAGTTGAACCAACTGACTGCTATTAAAGGTGTAGGGGAAGAAATATCAGATAGGTTTTTGTTCAAGTTGTGTCTTCCAAAGTTCAGGTCTGATATCAGTGTGATTCTAAGACACTTCGTTGACCTTAATAAACGGTGTCTCTATACAGTGTAGAGCAGGCAGTTTACTAGATTTTTGGTGATTGTGAGATGTGAAAAAGAACACTGAATGAAAAGCACTTGCTAAGGAACCTTAGTCCCCCTGAATCTGTTAAATGGATTCTGTAGCTGGAGTCTTAGACAAACAGCTGGAGTTAAATCCATATATTTCTTTTTTGTATTCTTTTTCTCTCTTCTTCACTTTGCATATTTTTCTCTCTCACTTTATTTGCCCTGTTTTTGTGTGTTTATTTGCCCTGTGTTTGTTTTAGTGTGTGTCATATTAATCAGTGCAGAGGAACTACTGTATTCTGTGTTCAATATACGGGCATCCAATCACTGAGAGAATATTTTCATCTGTTCTCATGTTTAATATTTTTTTTCTTGTGTTGACACAATTTGTTTGGTTTGATTAAAAAAACAAAGATAAAAACAGAGGAAAGCTAAAAATGTTTAATAAATAATTAAGGGGATATGTTGACAACTCTGTGACAGTCAGAGAAGGAAATATATAAAGAATTTTAAATGAAAACACAACCCCAGCAGGACGTGAACACAATGGTTTTTGAAGTATGCCACAGACACTTTATCCATTACACTTCAAAAAAAATGGTTTGGTTAATACCCAAAGGATGCTAAAAGTATTTTTTTGGGTGGCAGATTCACAGAGTGTTCTGTTAATTGAATTGAATCTTAATCCCACAAAGTTTGCAAGAAATTTTCCTGACATGGCACAATAGTATTTTTTAGGAGGAAATACTAAGAAAGCAGAGCACTTGGTGGTGAGTTCTAACTAAGAATTAGAGGAGTCTGAAGTGTCAGAATTTTTAAAACATGGATTTCCTGATACCCCATTTGTGTAAGTCTTATTCTCTTTCTAATGTAAATACTTCCTTTTTATATGTTAAGGACTTAATCATTTGTCTGTGGAGATAAAGTTCCTATTTGTGGACATAGTGATCCTTAGATAATATGGGTGCAGTAAGTTCCCCAAGTTTACATGAAGTAGACTGCAGCAATCCAAAGACAAGTCACTGTACCCTCATGTCTTTAACCAGAATTTGACTTGAAGGATATATTTTGTATTCTGAATTTAACTGTCTCCTCCATAGACAAAAACCTGTCCTAATTTCCTAATTAAATGTGTTCATAACCACATTTATCCATTTATTCCAGTGTACTTGTTGCATTTTGTCCACATGAATTATTCTTTTGTCTGGTGTTTATCCTTCTAATGTAGAGACTCATCTTTTTCACCCCTCACTTTCATTTTGCTAAGATAAGCGGGCCAAGTCCTTATAGTGTTTGCTGTAGTACTTGTTTCTCTAGCCTCCAAATCATCTCAGCATCCTTCCAGTTTGAGTTCACATTTTTTGGAAAGAAAGATGTCCACCTAGAGAAGTTCTCAGTGACACCTAGTAATATAGCAGTAATTTTCCATATTCCCACAGGAATGTTGACTCTATCAGATATAACCTAGGATCATATTTGTGCTTTCCATGAAGGCATTGCAGCAGTAGGCAAATTGTGTCTAAAACTAGCCAAGGGCTCAAGACTCTCATGTTCTTTTCCTATCGTATTAGCATTTCCCTACCAACGAGCTCCCAGGTTATGGCAGAAATACTTGTTATGCCCTGACTGTGGGTCTTTGCACCTTTTCCTACATAAATTCTATTTGTTTCCTAGTACATAATTTCTTCCCATGCAAGTTTACAGTCATCCAACTATGTAATTTTTAAAATTGTTCTACTGCTAGAAAATGTCATCATATTGTGGTCATCAATGGTGACTTTTTTTTGAGAAACTCCACTACAATGACAACTGTTCTTTTCAGAACAACTCACTATTTTATTTTCAGTCAGGTTTTACCTGCCTTCAATTCTTGTAGTCCCAGTCTTTATTTTAACTGATGATTTCTCATAGGGTGAACACAGGAAAAATTTGTTGAAGACAACTTTGGCCATATCTTTTCAGTCTTAAAAATTGGTTATCTTATTGAAGAAGGGATCTGGCATGATTTACCTTTAGTAAATTCATGCAGGATTTTTATATCATGTTTTATTTAGCTTCAAGTCTTAATTTTTAAGGTTACCAGGTCATTAATATTATTGAGTTGTTAATTTTTCTTGCTTATATTTAGAAGTTTTATATTTGCTATTGTGCAGCTGTATGGAACAGTCCAATTTTGATTTATTAAACAACCTCTTTGATCTTTGCCTTGGATTTCACAACATCCTTTTAAATATACACATTGTGCAATTATCATTGTCCCACTCTTCTGGGAATCCAGGAGTGCCTTTTCTTTCTGTCATTAAAGTCAACATGAATACTAGATTCCTCCTTCCAGGTCTTATCCTCTGGTTATAGGTTGTTCTGCCTTCTACATTCCTACATTTCTATTCCTTTTTTCTCTTTGAGTCCATCCACTGGTTGTCTCCACCATAGATTCACTGTTTCAAATGGAGAGGGCTTTGTGCCTTCTTCCCATTCAATTATTTTATTATAGGAAAGGAACATGGTAAATATGTGTAGGATCTCTCTGATTTTGGACGTATGAAACACCTTGAGTTCTGTGTGGTTGTAATTACTGCTCGTCTAGAGGATTATCTGGTCTTCATCCCAGTGTGGTCCATGAAGATCATACAGCTTGGATCCTGTGCTCCTTGCTGTATGGATTTTGTCCAAAATCAAGGTCACACTAACCTGCCTTAGGATTCACTCCAAAATTACTTTATTTTTTGCATTACATTTATGACTGATGTTTCATTGTTGTAGATTTTAGAGGTTAAGGGATTTTTTTCTCTTTTAAGGAGTTAAATGGGACCAGAAAAGAAAGGATTCTGAGGCTCTCTTTACTAGCTGGATACTAGTTTTTGAAGTGCTGGTATTCAAAAATTTACTTAATAGATTGTAGAAATGCAAGAGAAACCATGATAGTGACTCTGAGAGCTTACTGGATTCTATTTGAACATTTAATTAAGTATTGTTATGAAAACACTTCCTCCTCATTTTTCCGTTAGTAACTTTCAGTCTCTCTCATGCCATCTGTTATCAGCTGAGATCTTTAGGTCCCAGGCCATTTCAAGTCTCTCTTCTCAGTGTATTTTCTTTTAAGCTTCTTCACCCACTTCACAATCAAGAAATGTTCCAACATCCCAGATTACTGTTACAGGAGCTG
The DNA here is from genome assembly GCF_000691975.1 of Corvus brachyrhynchos. NCBI lineage: Eukaryota > Metazoa > Chordata > Aves > Passeriformes > Corvidae > Corvus > Corvus brachyrhynchos. Next base: position 2,674,343 of record NW_008237226.1, on the reverse strand, counting down.
CTACATGCCCTTTCACATGCTCTCAGTCTTCCAGGAACACCATTGCTCTCTGGTTTTTGTCTCATTGGACTGCTGGACAAACACAAACTCAGACCTCTCCAGAAACATGCAGAGTTTGTTCCATTGCACTTAATCTGTTCTCGGAGAAGGGTGTTAAAACAGACACTGCATGTAAAGTCCAAAAATCAGATAACATGGCTCTTGTGGATACACTTCAGCTGTGCATACCCCAACTACCTGCTGCATATTGTTTTGCTGTCTTTGTACATTACTAGGAACAGAACTGGAATAAAACTTTGGTTTATGGCCAGCAGGGCCTTCTCTTATTCAGATATGTGGAACCCTGTGAGCACAGTAATATTACAGACCCTTAGCATAACAGAATTAGGCCCATGGCATTCAGCGTTCCTGTGTGCCACGCTTCTCTCTGAGGAGTTAATTTAATAAGAGTGGGACACTAACAGACAATTAGTGTGGTAAAACAGCTGACAACAGTGTGGAAACTCTGATGCAATGGACTTCTTTCCTCCCACAGTTAAAAATCTGCTTTTCGTTTTACTTTTCCTCCTGCAATGTAACATCTTGTCTTTGACATACATGCTCATAGATCAAAGGTATTTTCTCCCCTGACTGGGGCCATAATTTGCTCATGTACTGTTTCAAAACTTACTGAGCTCAGTTGTACCATGGTAGTCATCTCTGTGCACCACATCTGGGCTGTCCTCTCCTATGTTTGACTCCAAGTCCTTAGCTAATTTCTGTGTTTGACTCTGCAGGTTCAAAGGTCGCCATTGTGCTGGGAAAATAAAGAAATCTGACTGCCATGACAAGAAAAAGGGTTTATCAACAGATTTCTGTGGTGGCCATCAAAGGTATGTAGCCTTTAGAAATCAACAGCAGCAGCATTCAAGATCCCAGCCTTAACACCATTAGAAATCAACTTCATGATGCTGTCAAACACTTTGTAGTTCTTTGGTAGCAGGAATTTTAAATGTTTCTAGTTGAACAGGAATCAAACTTCCTATCTAATTTGTGGATAAATAAAAGATATGTTATATAAAATAATAAACTTGATGCCTTTAACAAGGCTTTCAATTTTCATGTGATGGATAGAAATTGGTGAAATTGAATCTTGAACCAGGTTCCAAAAATAAATGATGAATATACTTCTAATGACACTAAGTGATTAGAAAGACATAAACAAATGGTGAACGGGGAGAAAAGAAGGGGAGAAGTACTAAGGGAAGAAAGTTAGAGAAGAGAAAAACTCACTAAGTAGTTAATTATAAGTAGGATGCCAAAGGATGTCTGAAAAGAGGATGAGAGTTTAATTATGGTTGTATAAAACTAGGCTGCTTTTAAGGGCTATTGAAGAAAACAGAGGTCATAAAGGGAATGTGTCATGTGATCTATTCGCAGAGATATATGTAAATTTGAATCTTGTTGGCCAGAGAAAAGAGTAAAACAATTTCTTTACATCAGGGAAAATTTGCATTATTTGGGAAAATTTTCCAATATCTTGGACTAAGTGGTCTGCAGGAAGCATGGACTGTAAGTAAGAAGAAAGCTGCAGAGAACCTGTAGGCCCAATAAAATCATAGCAAATAATAGCATGATTGTTTTAGCATTTTATATCCTTCAACTTTCATTCATGAAATTTGTGCTAGAAAACAAGTTATAGGGTTTTTAAAAGATAGAGGATTATTACATTGGAATTGGTTGAGAAAACTGAAACAATAAAGAAGATTCACAAATATGCTCAGTTTTGGCAGAAACTGAAGTTATGAAGCCTGGTGAATGAAAATGTATAGTGCACTGTGGTCTTACTGTGGGTGTACCAAAATAGCACTGCTTTTGTAAGAAATCAAGGTTTGGCAGTCTGTGAGACTTTTAGAAATGGAGCACCCTTAGAATATTGAGCAAGGGAATACCTGTGTTAGCACATGAATAAAACACACATGGAGTTCCATTTCTCTTAAGATTCTGCCTGATGTCAAATAACCTTTTTTGGTCTGTGTGACAAATAACTTAGTTTCTGTACAGGGACAGAAATCCCTGTTGCCTTTGCTCATGATGTTTTGTGTGTGAAAATATTCAGGGTGAAAGTTAAGTTGAGCACACGAATTGTGTAGCACGTTCAGGAGATCACCAAGTTCTGTTCACTCATTAAATACTTTAGAAGAAATGTCCTTGGATTGAAGTGTGCTCTTGCAAGATCAAAACAAGTGCTGTTTTTCATCTTATCTTTTAAAATTAAATCCTCATAATTCAAGTGGATTGAGATAGATACATCGTGCGCTACTCTGCTGCTAAAAGCATAAAGGTAAGTGGAGATAATTCTCATGTCAATTCAAGGGGTTGCCTACCTCTCTTCAACTTTCAGTTTCAAGCCAGCTCCCATTAGTATTCAATAAATACACCCAGATGCAGGGAGATGTGAGTTGTGACATCCAGTGCTTCCAAGCTGCAAAGTCAGATGCTGGAATAGAATTCAAGAGCCTCTTAAGGTCCTTAATTTGCTTCCATAGGAAATGAGGGCTGTCACATCCCTTGGGTTTATAACACAGCATGTGTGGGAGTTGTTGAAGACAGCTGGTAGAAAATACTAGAGAAAGAGCTACAGATGAGATTTTCTCCCGTGTTAGGTCTCTCTGAAACAGCTGTTCAGAAACAGAAACTGTTTCCAAGGCTCACACACGTGAGCTGGAGAGGTGGGTACAGAAAATTGGATCACTTTTCTCTTTAAAACAGGCACTGGATGTGCATTTTTATTCACCCCATTCAGAAAATGCTCTGGGATTGTTCAGCACATTTCAAAATATTTCTGTAATACATAGCCATATTCATATTGTATCCTAGTTTCCTGCTATTGGGGTAACTTTTATTTTAGATTAGAAGGATGAAGCAAATAAATCTTCAGAGAAAGAGATGCATTTCCAGCTCTTCACAGTGTAACTAACAAAGTATAATAATAGCAAATGAAGAATCTAGCATCAAGAATATAGTAATAATTGCCTAATTGCATATACAACAGGTGCAAATGAAATAAGTAGATAAATGAAGCCTGAAATAAACAACTCTATAGGGAACGCAATTAATATAACAGATGATAGACATAGAGAAGGGTTGTTCACAGCACGACCACAAGAAAACCTTCTGCAGAGAAAATGTGTTTTATAGTTCTCTCCTAGGGTAGGCAAAAAGATTTGGGAGTGGCTACCTCTCCAAGTTCAGAGGAATGCTTTGAAGTGCTGCTTGTAAGGTTGAAATTATATTGAACAGCTGTCTATCAAGGAGTGCTGAGCTTCATTAAATATTGTATATGGCAGTAAACTGAGTAGAAAATGAAAGGAGGAATCAGCACATTAACAGTTGGTTAAATGGGCTGGTTGTCTGCTGATTAGTAATTTAAAATGATTAATCAAAGCCATAACATAAGAAAACAATCAGAAGTCAAAGAAAGGCTATGAGAAGAAAGACAAGTTTTTCAGTGGCATAGTGTTATAAAGGACATTGGAGTAAAGGACCCTGCAGGATCTGGGAACCAATGGCAAAGAGGCAGAAGTAGGTGGATACAGAGCTCCAAAGACTGCATTCAGCAGATATTTGTTTTTCACATAGGCATAGCTCAGAAGAATAAATGGGAGGTAAGGGCCTTTCATGGGAAAGCCTATTTGCATAACTGCACTCACAAAGTACAGTAACCAGAGCTTCTGTGACCTCCTTCAATTTGTTTCCATACTTCTTTCATAATGTCCATTTCTTTGGTGGCTCAGTTTCTTCTTCATGTGTTCATAATTGTTCATTCCTTCCATTTTCCTTGTGTTATAGCACAAATATTTCTAAGAGGACAGAGTTTTAAATGTAAAAGCTATATACCATACCTCTTCCAAGGAACTCTGTATGTTCCAGCTGGTTTTAACATGACCAGTGAATATTTTTTGCAATGTATATTATCATCCCACTTCTCTTTTATCCAGTTTATAGCCATTTTGCTTTTAGTAAAGAGGGTCAGAATTTGAGAAATTGTGCAGTGTAAAATTTTATTGCTGAGTTCTTCCAATTTAGCAGTTGTTTCTACACAGGCAGATTATATTAAAGATTGAAACTGCAGCTTCACTGGATATTTAGGAAGAAGGTAATACTTTCTGAATTTGGGCTTCTTTTTTATTTGTATTGAAAGCAGAAACTCATTTAGAGGCACATGTTGATAATCTTGAGAAATCCTGTAAGCCTTTTGTTAATACTGCCAGTCATATTGGAAGGTAATTGTGGGGAGGCCTCCATTTAACCGACCTTGAGCAGGTTGTCAGTCAATGTTTCATTCAAAGTGATAAAATACATAGGATCAAGAAGGATGTTCATTTCACAACTTGAAAATAATTTTGTCCAGTTCCTGAACCAATCCTGTATTTCGTTTATACATCCACAGTGAAAAGAGGGACACAATCTACATGATTAGTAAATTCTTTAGATGGTGTCATTAGAACAGCTGTTCATTTTATCTGGATGCTTCAAATAAATTGTTACATCTCTAAATATGTTTCTTTTAAATGCTGTTATTAACAATGTACATTAATTCAGGGAAAGGCTCATTCTACCTTAAAAAGCTAAGACAGAGTATTGGAAATGTCCGAGTTCTGTGGAAAAGCTAAGGATATATGCAGAATCAAACCCATGTATTGTCTTAATGGGGCTTCCACAAAGACCCCTTATCTGCACTTTAACATTACATTCTGTGAGAAGTTAATATCTTTTTCAAAACCTTCTAAGGTTTCATTTTAATTCACATGATCAAGTCTATAGATTAAATTACAGAGAGTGAACAATCTGCCATGAAAGGCCAACTGATTTCAGTACTTCATAGTTTCCTTTAGATGGAAATAGAGAAAAGATTTGATTCTGTCAATCACTAGGGGACTCTATGAGATCAGGGCAGGTTGATGTTACTCTAACTCACTCTTGTTCATACAGGACACACAGGTGTGCTGTCTTATCTTACTAGAGAGATTGTCTCTGAACCTTGGGAAACAACTATTCAGTGGGAAGTGGTACCACTCATTATAAAAAACTGAAAAAATACCTTGAAGTTTTTGCCTGTTTTAGTAGGTTTAGTTGTCCGGCCAGGGATGCCGGACAACTAAACAGAGCAGTTGTGCTCTGTTCTCTCAGATGCATTTGAAGCAGAGTTCCTCTCAAAATTTATTTTCATGTGTAAGCTTAACTCGGCTTTTTCCAAGTTCTTGCTTCCAATGGTAAATTTGTTACACACTATTCAAGAAGGTGAGACCAAAGGACCCTGAGAGCAAGATGACAAGAGGGCACACGGCACCATTCCAAACATATAAGCTACTGGCCTCATGGAAAACCCTTCTAAGTTCCTGTGGAGCACGATGCTGCACAGGTCACCTTTTTCCACCTTTTTACATGTCCCTTTAGGAAGATTCCTTCCCCATTAACAGATAAGAGTCTGGGGAAAAAAAAAGTAAAAGAAAATCCATGCAAATGCACTACTTGACTTGTCCCCTGTTTACGCTAAGATAATTTAAAGTGGCAGAAGGGCTTGTTCTAAAAAGTTCTCTCCTAGGGTTAAAATTTTTACAATTCTGAATTTACCATGTCACCTATATACAATAATTCTTTTAATGTATTTAAGCAGGTTATTCCACAGACTATACATAATCTTCAAAAAGGCAACTGAAAATTCAACTTGACATCCTTTTTCCCTTGTCTGAAATACGGCGCATCATCTCTATGTTTTTCTGCACTGTATGATATATTTCCAATGCTCTAAAATAATAAAGATAATCTCTCTGTACTTCTTCTGTTTAAGATCCTAGTTCTGAGATTGCTCATATTCTATTTTTGGAAGATTAGCAGGATAGCAGTATGTTATAATTTACTCAAAGAAAGAGAAAGGTCAATCAAATATTTTTTACATTATGTTTTTTTTCTGGCTTTCAGAGAGCAGAATTATAACCAATAGCAATGTAACCAATTCTACAGAATTTTCTTCTTTCTCAGCTCTAAGTAGTGCGTACCAAAATCAGTAAATCATTATCTCTCTAGAAAACAAATAGCAAAGGCTCAGAACTGGTGGATTCAGAGTGTCTCTGAAGGCATTCTTTTCAAGAGGCTAAGAGTTTGCATAGCCACTGCTTTTATTGTACCTGTTTTCTAAGAAGTATCATTTTAAAACCTACTGAGGAGATATTTTTCACTGAGCTTTGAATCCCCATGGACTGTGTTAGCCTTTTGCTATGCTGTGTGCCATTAGATACAGAGGTGACCCGCAATTCAAATTCTTTGTCATGAGCAAAATCTTAGATCTCATCAGCAAAACATACTGGGGGAAAATACATAAAGGTTTAGAATGATGCAAAACAACTGTAACCCAGAAAGTGAAATTAAGAGACCATTTTCTTGGCTTTGATACACATCTCAGAAATGTTTGTATGATCACAATTTAAAAAAAAAAATTTATTGATATGCAGGTAATAAATCAAAAAAAGATCTATAGAAGAATGAGAGGCATTCTTTAAAAAGCAAAATAATTAGCAAGCTTTTATTTCTCAGCCAGCATTTGGAACCTTGCAAACGTGTCCTAGGATTAAAATATCAGCATCATTATAAAAGAACCATGTGGCATTTCTGTAAAATTCACTGCATCCCCCTTTTTTCTATTGTAATTTTCTGGTTTTTCACAGCTGACAGGTATGAATAATTTATCTCTAAAACAACTTTGAAAATTAACTTTATTTTTGTAATATTTTACTTCAGGAAGAAAATGTAAGTAATAATCTTATATAGCATCTTTTAAGACTCTCTACGTCAAAGTCTTTATTGAAAATTCAAAGTATCCATTTTTACCTGGAAGGTTTTCTCTGCAAATAGAGTGAAGTACAACACTGAACTGACTCATGTTTACATGGAGATAGAACTGAAAATGCCTAGTGGGTCCTCTCTACTCACAGATACTGGTTTAGCAAAGCCATACCTCTTACACTCTGCATACTGATAGGAGATGCTCTTGGAACCAAGCTTGCATTTGCCTTTGCATTTTGTAATATAAAGGTCTAACTCAATTACAACTGTTAAGGACAAGCTGTGTAGGGCAAGCAAGCATGGTGTAGCAAATCACCAGGAATTTCTCACAAGCAGTGGGTTTGCTAGTAAAGTGGTTTTTTGTAGCATATATTTATTTTTTTACAGCAAAAATGGTCATACAAGGCAATTTAGCAACTCACCACATGATAAATTGAAGATTTTCTCCTCAGGAGTTAGGTGCCCAGTTTCCAATAAAATTTGATAGGTTTTTGGTGTCTCATTACTTCAGAAAATTTTCTAGCACCATGAATCCAGGTTACAGCATGGTGTTAGATACATGGAACATACTGAGAAATTCTATGGTAAATAAAGTATATCCATGCAACAGATTGAAATTTCCCTTTGCCCAAAATAACCACTGCAAGCTAGTCTCAGAACTCATGAAGGAAATCACTGATTATCATCCCAGTCCATCCCAGACAGACCAAATTAGTCTGGCTATATCCCTGTATGCAAGTGCTGCAACATAGCAGGAGTGGATCAGCAGGGCAAAACAGCTGGTGCAGAGGACCTCAGATCTGGATGTGCAGAATGTGAGGGTTTTGCTGCTGTTGGTCCTGTGCACTGCACCTCTCTAACAGCCCAAGTGCCCTCGCTGATGTGACCCAGAACCACTCTCAGAGTGGCACAGAGAGCAGCAAGTGAAACTGGTTGGGAGATCCAGTTCAAAAGCCCTTTCCTGATCTGAACTGAAAGGCCAAGGTACATATATCCTACAAATCATTTGTGGGACGCCCCCTCTGACAAGACAGCACCTTTGAAATGCTTTTTGCCTCTGCTATGGTGCTCTGCATACACAAGCAGCAGTGGACCTGCTTCAGGTTCTTTGTGGAATACAGCATGAAAAAACGTAAGTAAACAATGCATTATGAGTGCAATATCTCAGAAACACTCCTGATTTCTCTGAAATGCTGACATTCCCCAAGTGTCTCAGCACACTTGGATAAAATTACCTTGTATGATAGTACTATGCTGAGTGTGGCTGCCGTAAGTGAGATGATTAAAAGGTTCCTGTTTTCTGAAATTATTAATGCCTTGAAATTTGCCTCCACATTCTTGGCTGTGCCAGTAGTATTTAATCTATGCTGTGTGCTGGTTGGATACTGCCAAGGAGTTGAGCAGAAATCTTATTTCTGTGATGCAGTAGCAAGATGCTTGCAGTACTTTAAATTGCTGTAAATGAAAGAGGCGATTTATACCTCGAGCATCATCAAAGATGATTTCAGCACATTTTATTTCTTGTCACTAGCAGCATAACTATTTCTGTTATTCAAGTGAAAATAAGCACTGAATTAATGAAGTCCTGGAATTTTTAACCTACAAACTGGCTCTGCCTGGCTTCCTTTTAACCAACAGAAGTGTCAGATCAGGTCAGCAGAATCCATTCAGAATTTATAAGTTTTCTTATCCTAGCAATGTAAATGTAAAATGTTTGATACAAATCTCTTATTTATTTCACTAGTTTCACATTCATTTTAACTGAGGTGAAAAACCTGCATATACCAGTTTGTGGCTGGATGTCTCCTTGATTCAGAAAAAGTTATTTGGTGGCCATAGTGGGGGTTTTATCTAACATGAGTGGCAAGGGCCTAAAGGTCAACCAATTTCACATTGGAATAGAAAGTGGTCTTTCTACTTTCAACATCAAGAAAATGTTTTCTTTCCTAAAACCTGAAAAATTAGGATATTGATCAAATTTCCTGGAAATTTGCATATAATGAATATGATGCAAATTATAAAATGTAATTTTATGGAGACATTGAGATATAGTAACTCTCTGCTGCAGATAATGTATCAATATATAATCCTGGAATTCTGACCCACTGATTTTTCCATTATATAAGATTGTCTCAGAAAACTTTCCTATGGAGATTTTTTTTCTCTTTATATTTGCAGAAGTCTGAAATTTAAGTACTGTTAATATAAGCTCTCTACAGATTAATGTAACTTTACTGGGTACAGGGTCATCTGAGTGACTTCAGCAAATGAGTTATTTTAATTTAGAATCCAAATTCCCATTATATGAATTTCTTGTATAAACCAAAAGGATTAAGTCCTATGTCAGTGGAAGACATGGACTATTTTACCACATCAGCTTACCTGAATTTCTGCTTATTAAGAGCAGAATTTATCCTCTTATGACATGAGTCTATAATATATATGGGAAGAAAAATATTAAATTAGAGATAGGTAGAAACAGAAAGATTGTTTTAGAGAAGTGTTTTATGGTAAAAGAAGTTTCATGAAAATAAAAAAATAATTTAATCCCCAAACAAAATGCTGACATACACTGTGCTAAAGTGCCTCAACTGTCAGCCTCTCATCTTGGACAATTCTTGAAAAATATAGGAAAACATATTTGAGAGCATTTGATTTTTTGTCTTTCCATGAATTGAAAAGAGCTGAAACTGTAAATTAATCTCTTGATAAAATTAGAACAATAGCAATATTACTTCATGAGACAGCTTTTAAAGAAAGAATTACAATATGGCAGAAGGAAGAGCTTTAGTTAAGATAAATTTAATGTCATCATAAATGTGCTAAACTATTGACTGGCTGCTCTCATATGTGGTGTTTTTGTTTTCCAAAGACAGATGTTCTAAATAATTTATTACCTGTTTGAAGAAGTTAATGAACAGTACGAAAAGGGGACACTTTTGTTCTTTACCTTTTTTCATTCTGTGATGATGTTTACTGTCTGGCACAATGATTATTCAATTTTCAGAGATGTTCACCACCTTCTGCTGCTGATTAAATTCCTGTTTGGTTTCCCTGCCAAATCTGCTGGATTAAATTAACAAGCTCTGTCTGCTTTAGTGGAAATGACCTGCACTGACCTTCAGCTTGTACAAAATAATAATCTTTTCAGTGATTTATTGATTCAGTACTCTTTATCTTCTTTTAAAGTAATGTGCAATGGAAATGTTTGCCTTTACCTTGACAGAATTTGCAGACACGCTCTGCTTATTTCATTATGCTGGAGACTTTGGCCCTTTATATGTAATAGTTTTGGACTCTTTGCTATTATTAACACTTTGTTTTCTTCAGAAGATTCACTGGAGCTTGATTACCCTAAGGAAAAACTTCATATGATCCTTCAATCTATAATAGGTCCCAGTCTTGAAAATTACCCACATCAAAGGACTAATTTAAGAAGATTAAAGCCTTTCTCTTTTTTCTAAAGTAAATTCAATTTTTTTTAAATTACTTCCTTAATTCATTTGTTTTGTGGTTGTCAAACAGGTAGTGAAGAAACTGTAGAGAAATTATGTTAGGAGCAAATGTGAAAAGGATCTAAATTATAGTGCGTGTAAGTATCTTGAGTATTTAATCATACTTCCATTGCTGTTCCAGTTTACTTAATAATCACTAAGTGGAGAAACTACTTTTGAAGTCCAGAGAAATGTAAGTACAAACTCTCCATTCTTTTTGGCAGGATAGATTTCTGCTGGGTGGTTTTGCAGTCCTTGCATTATATGTGTGGGCTGTGAATGGTGCCTTGACTCATGAAATCTGATGGCCATTGCTAAGGCATAATATTCGTGATCTGCTGTGGAAAATAGTGCTCTAAGGACACAGATAACTTCAGATAACATCTGTGGAGTAAAGAAGGAGAAAGGTTGTTGAAAACAAAGAATGTGACCAAGCTGAAACAGAAACATTGCTAGACGTTTATCTACAGTTTGGTCAGCTTCCTCTTTGAGATTACTGTTTAATACTCACTGCCTTTTGTAGTGTCTTAAAAGGCACCACATTTCTAGAAATGACAGGTTGATATGGGCAGGTGTGAAAGACTGCCCATTAGGAAAGGGATCTACATTCCTTTTCTGAGGTGTTAAAATATTTTTCCAGCTGGTACTGTACCAGTTTCATAGTTTACATTGAAACTGATGAGCTCAAGTAGTACAACCCGTACATTTTCAGCTGCCTCAATGCAGATTATTTTGTCATTCATGAAAATGGAATCCATGTCCATATTTTATAACCTTTGAGGCCATGGGGTTATGGATGGTTTAACAGCCAAAGATATAGAATCCTAGAAAGAACAGTTCTGTGTCTGTTGGGGTAATTTGTGCACTCTTCAGATCAGGACTGCAGAACTAGAGTCATAGAAATGTTCATGGGGTAGACAGAACTCCAGGCCCAGGTTCATGATTTCCATGATCCAGAAGATGTCTGTGAAAAATTATCAAAATGAATGGATTATTGTTGCTGTGATCATATTACATTGGATAGCTAAATATTGTGTGGGATCTCTCACATTATGTACATGTGGGATATTTTATGTAATGACAATACCATTAAAAGAATACATTTCCCTTACACAGAGGACTAAATACCTGTTGACTTCTGAAAACTTCTTTGCTAACCAGTATTTTTATGATTTTGATATCATAGTTCATCCTTTTGGCTATATTTGAGTTTAGTATGAGCATTCCAGTTGTGCTTTTGCAAGACGTGACATTTCATCCTTTGACAATGCTTGGTTTTGTTGACTTCAAGTAGACCTACTGCGTTTGGTCTTGCTGACTGGGTGAGTTGAGAGCTATCAGTTGAGTAGCAGTGTGGTAGCCTGACACTTCAGCTGAATTCTTCAGTGGTCTCAGCTGAAGGCTTTCAAATTCTGTGGTCCATTACTCCAGTCCTTTGAGGTACTGCTGGTAGATATTCAGAAAACCATTCTCATGATGACCTGTTCTCCATCACGTAGGCAGTGAGTCTTACCCATGACACTCTGGAATTCACAGAATCACAGAATTACAGCTTTGGAGCCAAGAATCCAGAACTTTCAAATACCTCTGGAGGGTCATAAATTGGCCGATGGAAATTTTGCTTGAAGTTATGGATACAGGAAAACTGAAACTCTGCAGAATAACTAAGAATTGCTTCATTATTTTTCTATTTATTTTTATCTTTCTTTTCTGTTGGGTTTGCTAAGGTGAAGGTATTTTTATTTTATAGAATTGGTTGTCACTTCACTTTTGAAAATACAGTTAATAGTGAAGCCTTTGTAGATCCAAAGCCCATCACCCTTCAGCTGAATGTTGTTTTCCCCATTAGACAGCTGGGAAAACTTTTAAAAACAGATTCCCTTTATTCATGGCTTTGGAATAGATATTTTTCCTTTGTTGTCAGAAGGATATTTTTAAAAATCTGCTTTGTTGACACCACTGCAATATTAAACCATTTCTGAGCTATTTCAGTAAATCGGTTCTTTGGTTTATCCCAGTTGCAGAGCTTCAGCAAATCCTTTTTATGTGAAATGTAACGGAAAAATGGTTGCAATACATTTCAAGCAAAAGACAAGATGAGCACTTACAGACATCTTCTTAAGTGACCAAGTGATTTGTTGATGACACTGATGAAGGGCAGTGTCCCTTAGTAAAGAGAGATGAGGTAACCACATAATACTCTGATATTGGTGTTTTTGTGTTATCGTTGTCTGTGCACATGGATAAAAACTAAAATGGCCATCTAAACCATACTTTAGTGCCTGTATTGATTGCTGGTTCTCAAACCAGCCCTGTTATGAATTGGCCATTTATCACTTCAGAGGAAATGAACATCCCCAGATTTTGAGCTACAACTTCTGTAACAAGGGTCTTTTCAGATAAAAACTCAACATGTAAGATGAAAGCAAAAATAGGAACTATATTTTCTAGCCTTATGTATGTGAAAGAATCAGGAAAATACATACAGGTCGTGGTGTTTACTGCATACATGCTGTCTGTTGTGACACACTGGCTGCACTTGAACAAGTCCTCCTGCAAAGCCATTTGGTTTCTTACTCTGCTACACCCAGGAGGATAATAGCTGTCAGTGCACTCTCTAGGACACATTCCTGTGCATTACAGCAGTAATAAAAGTCACTACTGTGCTAAAATAAAATTTCAGTGAGGTCCAAAGGCTGTAGCTTTAGTCTGAGCTTCATATTCCATGTAAAAATTGTGTTTGCCTTCATTCTGTAGCCTTCCACACTCTGCTTTTCTTGTTTTCTCTAAGTTTTATGTAAAATGCTTAGGTTTGCTTTGAGAGCACATAAATTTCACAATCATATTTTACTGATGACAACTTTTACTTTGAAGAGAGTCTCACTTTCCTGCTGTGCATTTGGCAGCTGAAGCAGGCTAGTATTATTTGCTTTACACAAGAAAATAAAGGATAGAGATTTTCTAAATTGATTGTCTGAGTCTTAAATACATATTGAGTTTTCTAGTTAAATGTCCTGTTTTCTAAAGCTATACTCTATCAGTTGCTCTGAGGTTTGGAGAAAAACCTGAGTAAGCAGTGCTTTTGAAAACCAGTCCTTCTTGGCTTCTAAATTAATTCTTGACATCTTGTTAAATGGTTTGATTTTTGGGTGTCTTGCTCTTGTAAACATTTTTGCTAACTTTGGTGGGAACAGCTAGCTGGTTTGGCACTATCACTTTAAACTCCATTCTTAATGTGATTTGGCATTCCCTGTATGTCTTCCTTATAAGTATTTCTGTATTTTGATCTCAATTATCCAGTTGCTGGTTTACTATCATTTTGCAGTCTAAACAGACAAGAGACATTAGATAATTATTTTGGATTATGAACCATGTATCAGCCTATCCAACTGGGCAAGCAAAGATCTTATTCCATATGAAATCTTCTGAAATTACTGTGAAGGCTCTTTAAAATGTAAAAATACTTTAAAATTGTAAAATAGGTCTATGAAGGTATCTGGTCCTTGTGCCATTAGCCAGTCAAAAAACTAACTTACCAGAGTTATGTATCTCTGACTCCCTGTATAGACTATGGGGGAAAACAAGTTCCTTTGTGGAGAATACCGGATCTTGGATGAAGAGTTTTGAGATGTCTTAGTGAGATGGGATGGACTGGAGAAATACATCTATATGTAGACTATGTAACCCTTGTGACTCTGATTTGGAAGGAATCCTGCTACATCAGATAGATAGAAATAAGTAACAGGAAAAGGTTTTTAATAATAGCTATTGTCTTGAGAGTATTCTTCCATATTAATTTTTTGTTACTGGCAGAAATCAATTCTTTCCTTATTTTAAAATATCATTGCTGTCTCTAAAAAAATAAAAATCATGACACAATGATGAAATAGACATCCTTTCACCTGAGAGAAAATCGCACTTTCAGTGGGTAGGGGCTGTTCCACATTATGTTAGTGATGAATTGCAGTTTCCTGTATGAAAGATTCATTGACTTCAACTTTGTGTCTCCCTATCAGCAGGCAGAAGATAGGCTATCTCTGTCAGAAATGTGTGATATAGTGACAGGATGCCAAATACATGGGCTTGGGAAGAATTTCCTTTCTCCTGCTGTGAATTATGGACGCCTGAACCACATTTTTTCTACAAGCTGCAAGTGACTGTAAGGACATCCACAGTGCGCAGAGGCAGGCATACAAAACCCGTAGCTAAACAAGGACCCAGAACTTCTCAGGTGTGGTTTTAAAATGAATCACAAGATCCTCTTATCATTGCATGACTCTGGGAGAAGCTGCCTTTTGAGACTCACCCTGAGCCAATAGGATCTCTGGCTTGCTCTCACTGCAAGGGAATGGTGATCAAACTAGAAATCAGTCAAATCAACCAAGTTATGGAGAAAAGTCACTAAGGATGAACTTGACTTTTGCAGTTGAAAGGAGGTGGGAAAAGGCTCTTTTATAATGTGTGCTTCACTGTTAAGGTAGAGTTGATGTGGAACTGCTGTGTCTAAAGATGAAACAGCATCTTTAAAAGCACTAATGAATTTGCTGTTTTCATCTGAAGTGCTAGTTTCCCCGAGTTTGGTGACAAACAATGCTGTTATGTCCATATGCACACTTTTTCAAACTTAGCTTTCCCTTCTCCTCTCTTCAAACTACTCACTTGACCAGATCACCTGTCTGGAGAGCCTGTAGAATCCTGAAATTCAGATTTGTTTGAAATACAGCTTCATTAACCCAACTGCAAAAAAACTTCTCACTTCTTTTTTTTTTTTTGCAGCATATAGTAAGGATGATAATAAGGATGAATAAAATGATCTGTATTTCATAGAACGAAGTTAAATGCAACTGTGTACTTTTATGATTTTTTTTTTTTACCAGTGTTACAACTCCTGGTTTCTTAGCATGTTTACTTTGCTTTGCAGCTGTCTCTGAGCATTAAATAACAATGAACCCCAGAGAAACAGGCTAGCTATGGATACCCATGTATATGTCTCAATGATATGATGACAATGTTAATCTGATATTAGATCTTTGAGGACAGGAAAGTGTGGTTACTGAAACTGGCATGGTCAAAATATCTTGAATATCTGTAGGTTAGAAGTATTGTTTAGAACAGCCCTGAAACAGCTGTAAATAACTCTAAAGAACTGATTGATGAGGTATGGTACAAAGCACAATTATGGAACTACAAATGGCTCTAAAACCCCTATTTAGCTTTTTCGAATCCAAATAATAATAAGAAAGCAGCTTGACCCGAGTTACTAATAGTTTCTAATTTTTCTTTCCTGAAGCAAAGCAAAGGCACATTTCAATGGTGCAGTGACTAGTACAGATGGCAAGGTGACTGGCACCTTGAACGAACACAGTGAATGCTAGGCAGCTAAGAAAATGTGGCATATAAAGTTAGTATGCTAAAGTTAAATGCTCCAATTAAAAAAGAACTTCAGATTATGACCAACAGCTGCCAAACAAATGCTTCCCTTAAATAAGATAGAAATAATGCTGACCTGCATCTACGAGGAGCTTACAACTTGTTAGCCAAATGTCCTTTTTGTTGAACAAAAAAACCCCAGATTTTACAGTGTTAACACATTTCTTCTTATAAGCACCTAAACACAATTTGATCTGGTATGTGGTATAATTAATGATTTATCTGTAAGTCAAAGGAAAAATGAGCTTTATTTTGTTTATACCTTGACTGATGTAAGATTTCATTTTGACAATGTAACATCACTAACACATTCTTTAAAACAAAGGAAGAAACATATTCTTGAGTTCACACAATAGCAATAAAACATAACTGCATTTTTATAGTTCATCTTGCATGGAACATGTTCTCAGGAGAAAATCAGATATAAAATTTTTCTTTGGAGGTGAAATGAAGGGGGAAAAATCAGATCTCAGTTTTTCATTCTTATTTCTGTCATCAGGATTGACTGTTGCCTGTTTATCACTAGAATTCCTCTTCCTCCTCTACCCTTGGAGGTCTCATGGAGAAGGCAATGGGAGCCATACACGAGGCATGTTGCATGTCCACCAGCTGCTCAGTGATCCTTGAGGCAATGGGAAAATAAACAAAACAAAACGGTGGTACTTTCTAAATGCTTCCTAAAAGTAATCTTTCAACAGGATGGATTATAGATACGTGGCAAGGCTGGGTAGATCAGAATATACAATTCCAGTTGCTTGCATGACAGTGGTACCGCCTCAACTCTGATAAGCAAGATAGACCTGAAGATTATTCTGAAGCCCACCTCCTGTTGCTGTCCATTTCATAGTTAAACTCTCACTACCACCTGTCCATCCTGATTAGACTGATCTTACTGCTGCTTTTCAATGAGCTTGATGCCTTCTGCAATGTTTCAAATTCACTTTGTTTTGGTGGTCATAAGTCTAGAGTTCTGTCAGCAGTGATCCCTCTGTGCTCTGCTTCTGCTTCATAATCGTTCTGTATCACTTTCTTGCTTTGTCAAGGACCAGCCTAAAAAGTAGACTGCATGTTAAGTTGGACAGAGGGCCTACTTTGGGTGTCAGAGATGTCAATGTTGGTGGCATTAAGTGGGACGTGTTGTAGCAGGATGGCTTATATGTCTCAGTATAGTTGAGAACTCTCTGAAGCTTGACCCTAAATATCAGCATGAACAGATGCTGTGTCTTGTTCTAAAGAGGTTTCTTTTTGTTTCTTTCAGCACAACCCAAGTAGTCATGCTTTTTCTGAGGAAATATGTGTGCTGGAAGCATCTTCTGTTTGACTTGCACAGTTAGTATTATATATGTTGGATGCTGTGAGAAGCAATGAAGGCAAAAGACTGGGCCCATAGGAAGGTCAGGGAGTTTAGGTTAAAAGTTCAGTGGAGATGCAAATGTAAAACTCATTTTCGCCTACTGGTGTCTGAGCTTTCTTGGCTTCTGTTAAAGGACAGCATTGATCACACTGGAGAAATGAAATGTGGGTTTGTATCTTTGTGCTGGCTGAATTTAAAGTATTTTGTCTAATTTTGGATACATGATTTAGGTACTGCTTGATCTCTCCAGTCAAATAATCCTCATTTTTTGTTTTTTGAATTACCTTGCCTAGAGTAAGTTGCTATCACAGTGAAGGATCTTCTCAAGTGTGGATAATTACCCAGTATCTAATTGACATCCATAGTTTGTAGGTGTGTGCAATGTAAAAAGATGAATTTTTTAAATGTTTCTTAACTTTAAAGATCCTCCTATTTACAGCTAAGTGTTAGGGGCCAAATCTTCAGGTAGAGTAAAGCAATGTCTTTGTATCATGCCAATATAAACTATTTTGATTTACAGCTACTGAACGTCTCACCCAAGGTATTGATTTAATATTTTGTTTCCTAATAGGAACAGAGCCTGAATAGCTTCTACATTCTTTTTGCTTCCTCTGTTCCTTCTCCTTCTGCATATAAAAAACCATTTGATTATTTTAATAACAAATCCTGTTGCAGTTTTTTTACACTATATAATAAAATCCCTTCAGATTGTTTATTGAAGCTCACTCATTTATTTATGCAAAATTTCTGTATTCTTCACTTTTGTCTCATTTTTCATGGTGTTCGAATTAAATATTTTATTCATTGGTTGCAGTTGTGCCCACCATGCATATTACTTCATCATGATGGAATAAGATTGATGTGCTCTCTTCTAATCACCTATCTATTCAAGCCATCTTTGTCAATACTGGTTCATTTTTCTTTTTCTTTGCCAAGAGGCAAGTGCAGGAAATTGAATAAACCTGTATAATGCTGCTTCAAAATTAAGTTTATAACATGAAATCGAAAAACACTAGAAAAATAATGGGAGACAGCTGGACAAAGTCCAGGCCACTCTTGGAAGGTTTCACACTGTAATCAGTTGGGCTTTTTGTCAGTGTTCCTTGTAGGATTAGATGGGTGCGTTTTATCAACATTAAAATATATTCAGCTTGAAGAAGAGTCTGCAAGTGTTGTTGCACTGGGAAATTGACATTGTAAAACTGCTTCACTTTCTATTTTAGTGCAGAGAGCTTTGTTTTAATATCTCTTTTTAGTTACTCAAAGACTTTTTCTTAATAAATCCTACCACACATATATTTATAATATCCCACTTTTATAGTACATGATCATACTGTATCACATTTTCTCCATCTCAGAGTACTAAAAGTATACTTCTTGATTTTTTTTATTAGCTTTCTGGAGCAATGAGTTTTTTCATTTTGTACATTGGTTGGCACAGGGCCTCATGCTGGCTCATGAATACAGCAAGAATTAGGCTTTCTGCTCCATGATTCTTGTTAGAATGCAGTTGTGTCATATTTCAGTGTGTTCAGTAAAGGCCCTCCTCTCCTCTGAGAAAATGTTAATGTTAAAGGCTTTCCCAACAGTCCCTGGTCTCCACTTCTGACTGTTCAACAGTATCTGAGGAATGGTGTAAGACACAGAGTCTTATTTCTTATTTAACTTGTATAAGGCCACATATAAATGCGTGTGTAGTTGTAGGGTTGAAGGAAATGCTAAAAGTCACAGATCACTATGTAACTTCAGGACTTAAATACAGCATGGATCCATTACAGCTTTTCTTGAGCATAAAGTTAGTGTGTGACTATCAGGATTCAAAATAGGATTATGCTGGAGACTATTAATCTTAGCAGAGTCATTTGCAACATACTCAATTTGAAAAGTTCTCTTAGTATGACCGTTTCTGTGCTTAGGAAGGAACACGTGCAAAAATAATTGGCTGAATCAGGTCATAATGTAAGCACTGACATGACAGGTTCCAACACTTCCTAGGAAAAATTTCAAACTAGAATTCAATTATTAACAAAAGATTAAAAAGTTTTGTAGGAAAATAAATTGTTGTGGGGTTTTTTTGTGGTTGTTTGTTGGGGGGTTTTTGTTGTTTTGGTTTTGACTTCTTTTTTTCCTTCTAGTTTTCCTTTTTTTTTTCTTTTTTTCCCCTTTTTTTAAAGCTTTTAATGGTTCTAGAATGCCTGGAAAAAAAACCCCAAACAAACAAAAAAAACCCCAAAAACCAAAAAACCAGGAAGTAAGCTACAAAGGTAATAAATAACCACGTGACTCCAACTTAGTTGTTGTAATTTTTCTTTATATCATGACCATTTATAACCTGGTGGGCTTTCCACCTCAAAGCATGATGAGATAATGACATTTAGCTACTCAGCAAAGCAGAAGAACATATATCATGGTTGTATAAGAAATGATTGAATTCTATACAGGCAGTGGTGGCCATATGTTCTCTTTGCTTGTTACATACTACCTGTAAAGCACATTTGTCTCCTGCTAAACTATGTGAGTAGTCATATTTGGATTTTTATTTTAATTGAACTTTTACTTTTTTCCCCAGCATTTGCTTCAGGCAGGGCAGAACCAAATTCTGTTGAAATGAATAGAAAAATTCCCCAACATTCTATGGCTTTAGGTTCATAAAATTTTAATCAACTGACTACGAGTGCCAGTCTTTTTTTTTAAGCACTTCTTTCCCAACACTCCTCATGTTTTGTTTCAAAATGTAACCATGCTCATTATATCCTGGCTTCTGGTCCTCAGATAAAGCATGATAAACAAAGTACATCCCTTGTACATGTACAGAATCATAACCACAATATTTGGTTTTTTACCATTGAGCTGTTTCACCTCTTCAAATTGCACCTGCTGTTTAATAGGTCCTAATATCTGACTTCAAAGTTGTGCTTGAACATGGTGCTGTTGGAGAATTATTACATTTTCAGCTCTCGAAAGAGACACAGAATTAGATTTCAGCTATTTTATTAACTCCTTGATTTTCACAGTGTAAGAAATTATTTCTACTGTTTTGTCCAACAAAACTTACCTTTCATAATGTTCAACATCTGTCACCTTCATTCATATTTGTACTTAGGAGCTCTGTTTTGTAAGATGTTGGAAACCAATAGAAAAGTAGCAAATTCCTCTTGTACCACTGAAGTAGGCACAGTAGGGGCACAATCACCTCAAATATGATTTCCCTCTTTTTAAGTGACACTTTGGCTTAAATTAATTCTCAAGTTTTGTGCTAATTAACAAATCTTATATTTGTCATAATTGGCTAAGCCAAAGTATCCTTTTATGCAGTGATAGAGATTACTATAATGATGTAGATGGTATAAAGGGTTAAAAATCTGAAATGGATCCTTGTAGCATAGAGGCTATTAACAGCCTGAGCTGCCTCAATCTCATGCTGGTTTTCCTTTTCCAGACTTTTTATGTTTAAAGTAGATAGGTGGTGATGGCAACATTTCAGTGTTCAGTACAGGACAGTGTTCTATAAATTTCTAAATCTAGGAACGTGTCATCTGACCCTTGCCATTTTAGATGTAGGGTGTGCAGTAAAAGAGGGGCGCTCTCAGAGAGGTGAAAAGGTTAGGTCACCATTCACTTATTACAGGGGTAAGATCCCACAGTAAACTGGAACTGCAAGCCTGGTACTCTCTTTGGTTTCCAATCGTCCATGAACATTCATTGCATGTTGGATATGTCTGAGTACTTGCTTAACTGTTTGAATAAGTCATAAGTGTTTCAATTCCATCACCTTCAGTACAATTTTCAGAGCACAGAGGGGGAAGGCACATTATAATGAATGTAAAATTAACTTAAACAAAGACCTTTTAGGTTCAAGTCTGAACGCAGCTGGATAAAAGCACATTTTCTTGAATATGAGAGAGCAGCTGGAGTTTTGAATAAGGCAATAATAAAAAAAAAGAATGGTGGCAATGAAAATGGAAGTACATGTTCAAGCTAAGTTATTTTTTAAGATTTTATTGCCTCTATCAGTGAAAATATTGCTTTTATATAATTTTTTTTACAGTGAGATATATTTTGTTAAATAAGTTCTTTTATTTACTTCTATAGAATTACCTCAATTATCTTTTAAGTAAGTGAAAAAATGCTTTTAATTCTTCTTAATTGTGTTTCACTGATTTACCAAAAATACAGAAAAATAGAAAGACAAGTATTATGCTGGTGTCCAGGCTATGGCATCTGCTATTCCATGTGTTTTATGTCATTGACAAATGGTGAAGATTCTGTGTGCTAGTCTGAATAGAAGCTCTTCAAAGGAATAACCTGTCACAAGCTAGTCACTGGTGTTGACAATACTATTATTATCTAGAGACAATGTGAGATGAGTACAATGGAAACTTCCTAGAGTGGAGAAAATACGAGTGAATTTTTTCATCTACAAATGTAATGCATGCTGCCCTGAGGTGGTAAGGACTGGATAAACTGGTAAATATAACCAGGGGACATATGTGAGCATTTCAACACCAGTAAGTTGGATGGATTTTCCTTTTCTTTTCTTGCTTTTCTTTTTCTTTTCCAGTGTTGATGTAATATATATATATTCACTAAAGAAAGCTAGGTTAGTTCTTCAGAAAGAAAATGGTGTGGCAAAAGAAAGTCCTTCAAAGTCCTCAGGCTAATCTTCTGTTTTGTGCTTTAATGGAGGATATAAAGGAACATGAACAAACACTAAGAGAAGAATCACTTGGTTTTGTCCCTGATGCCTTCAGTTTACTTAGCCTTTGGGAGACTGATGCACATCTCCTCAAAACTGGAGCACAAGTTTTGCTGACATGGGCCTGTCTGTGGGTGACCCTTCATGGTCAACACTCTGGCATCTTCCACTGCTGCTGCAGCCTGTGCAGCCAGGTGTTAGAGAAAGACCATCAGGGAAGGACATGACAAGTGGAAAACAGGGGAAGCAATGAAAAAAAACCCAGAGAAGAGTAAGTCTTGGTTCCTTACCAGGAAGTGAGCAGAGGAGTGAAGTATATCACCAAGTCTTTAATACAACTCTTAGCAGGAGTGTAATTGCTACTGTGATAGTTTCAGGTTTTCACATATATCTTTGTCCTTTCACACACTTTTGGATAATAATGTTTTGCAAAGGCATTAGAACTCTGGTTAAAAGGATGCATTTTCTGTCCTCAATTTCATTCCTTTCCCTCTGCCCCCTTTTGAAATTACTAGACAGTGTGGTCAAAAACTCTGGTATATTTTAGAAAATGATGCACTAGCCAGAAAGCTCTCACAAACAAGTCACGAATACCCGTCACCAGAAAAAAAAAGTATATAGCGTGTTGTGATCAGATGTAATTTTTCTATTGTTTATCTGCAATTTTTGTAAGATTTCTACAAAAATGAAAACTTGTGTAACAGTCTGGATGGTATGCAGAAAAAATAGATATGTAATTCTTAACTTCAGTTCAAGCAACTCCATTTTTTTTACAGGAACATCAGGTTCTAGTGGAAAAATACAGGAAAGATCTATATTAAGAAATAATTCAACAAGAAAAATCGGAATAATGAAAGCATTTGGGAAAATCTGGTGAGTATTTATGAGTAGAAGAAACAAAGATGTCAGAATATTAATTGCAAATGTTCCATTTTAAGGAAAATATAACAAAAAAATGCCAAAAATCCCCCATCCCAAAAAGCAGAAAGAAAGGTTCAAGTGGCTGCTATTTGAAATAATTGAGCAATGGAGATTGTTGCATGTGAATGAGGAGATTTATAAAGGAAACAAGGAGGCTTGAATGGTAGATTATCACTATTATTTCAGGAATTAGATAATCAATGCATTAAATTCTAGTTCTCTAATAATTTATTTCCTAGCATTTTGTACTAGTTTGAAAAATAAACCAGTGGGAGGCACCAAGTCAGAATAACAATTTAATGGGGAAATTAAAGAAAAGGAAAAAAAAAACTAAAAGAAAACACTGGTTTAAACTGACAGAGTCAAGATACAACTTAGGATACAACCTGGCACCCTGTTAGTCAGGGTGGTGGTGGCAGTCTGGTAGAATGGTGGCTGCAGTCCTCTGAAGCAGTGATCCTGTAGAAAAAGGGTCTGCTCTTCCTCAGAAGGTCCAGTGGTGTCCTCTGGAAATCCAGTGGAAAGGGTTGTCTCTCGTGTTCAGAGTCTCAGATTATATCCACTATGGGATGCTTGGTTCCTCCCTGTGGGTGGAGCATCTCACAATGGGGTAATGAGTCATGAGGCCAAGTGTTGATGAGGTTCATTAACAGAAGATAGTCCGGAGGGAGTTATCTCTGAGTCATGCGGCAGGACAATGATGGGCCATTAACAGAAAGATAGTCTGGGGGGAGGAGGCAAGGAAACACTGCCCCACCTGATTTCAACAGCTCATGAGGATGGTAATAGAATACACTGCAACCCAGGACACTTCTAAGGTAAGTTTCAGAAATATTAAAAAACTGAGACTATTTACGACTGACTATATTGTATATTCTGAACAGCTGATGCTGAAATAGGTCATATTTTACATCATGTGCTCTTATATTTGGCTGACTGCTTTCTGGATTCTCCCTCATTGGATATTTCTCTTTCTGCAACAGGAAACCAGGGACACTGTGCATGCAGAGTGTTTCAATGGATATGCTAAATCATTGTATTGACATGCTGTTCGTTTCACTTAATAGACCTTGCTTTTGGTCACGTAGAATGCTGTCAGCTTGAGAAATGCTTGTAAAGTCTAACAAAACACTTAGGACACCACACACACTGGGGACTGTGTGATGGAGTACAGGGAAAATTCAGTCTGCTGGGACTCAGGAGTGACTCTCCATCCCAATCTTTACTCTTTGTCATGTACAAAAAGATCACAGTGAAAGATGCTACAGCCTTACCGTGAATCTCTGCATCCTAGGAAAGGTATGTGACAATACAGATTTTCTATGTAAGTCAGGCCCCAGCTTTGTTCTGGAGGTAATACTTCTAGAGATGAGCACCAAACCTGCCTTAGAATTAGTCTCAACCCTGAGGGTTAGAGCAGCTTCTGGAAGAGATAGCAGGAGCTTCCTCAAGGACATACTTTATAAGTATTAAAAGCAGTGCATTATGGTACAAAACATAGGCTGTCTAGTTGCCTTTTTGTTCCATGAAATTTCTTCCTTGTACTTTTAGTGTGTGAAGACTGCACCTTCTGCATATCTGGGTACTGTTCTGAATCCCACAGATGTTTAAAAGGGATTTATATACCTTGCAGCTCAGGACAGTCAGTTCTGAGTGATCAGGAAAGCAGAACTGTCTGCATATCTGTGCCAAACCAAACAGGGAGCTCCAACTGAACTCAAGGGTATGTTGCTGCTGAACAAGGAACTTCTTTCTCATAAATTTTGGGGTTAAAGATTATTTGTCTCTATAAATCCTGTGTTAGTTGCATAATTCTCAACTTTTAGCAGGTTTTTGGTTGATCCAGTGTCCTGGGGTGACGTTATGAAGCCGCTTTATTCCTTAACCAGCCACTCAAG